>NW_028158220.1:0-290000 GCF_964263955.1 Coregonus lavaretus | reverse complement strand
TACTACTACTACTAGCAGGTGTCCACATACTGTTGGTCATGTAGTGTAGCTACTACTACTACTAGCAGGTGTCCACATACTGTTGGTCATGTAGTGTAGCTACTACTACTACTAGCAGGTGTCCACATACTGTTGGTCATGTAGTGTAGCTACTACTACTACTACTACTACTACTACTAGCAGGTGTCCACATACTGTTGGTCATGTAGTGTAGCTACTACTACTACTAGCAGGTGTCCACATACTGTTAGTCATGTAGTGTAGCTACTACTACTAGCAGGTGTCCACATACTGTTGGTCATATAGTTTAGCTACTACTACTACTACTACTACTACTACTACTACTACTACTACTACTAGCAGTTGTCCACATACTGTTGGTCATGTAGTGTAGCTACTACTACTACTACTACTACTACTATCAGGTGTCCACATACTGTTGGTCATGTAGTGTAGCTGCTACTACTACTACTACTACTACTACTACTACTACTACGAGCAGGTGTCCACATACAGTGGGGAATTTTTTTTATTTAGTCAGCCACCAATTGTGCAAGTTCTCCACTTAAAAAGATGAGAGAGGCCTGTAATTTTCATCATAGGTACACATCAACTATGACAGACAAAATGAGAAAAGAAAATCCAGAAAATCACATTGTAGGATTTTTAATGAATTTATTTGCAAATTATGGTGGAAAATAAGTATTTGGTCAATAACAAAAGTTGCTCAATACTTTGTTATACCCTTTGTTGGCAATGACACAGGTCAAACGTTTTCTGTAAGTCTTCACAAGGTTTTCACACACTGTTGCTGGTATTTTGGCCCATTCCTCCATGCAGATCTCCTCTAGAGCAGTGATGTTTTGGGGCTGTCGCTGGGCAACACGGACTTTCAACTCCCTTCAAAGATTTTCTATGGGGTTGAGAACTGGAGACTGGCTAGGCCACTCCAGGACCTTAAAATGCTTCTTACGAAGCCACTGCTTCGTTGCCCGGGCGGTGTGTTTGGGATCATTGTCATGCTGAAAGACCCAGCCACATTTCATCTTCAATGCCCTTGCTGATGGAAGGAGGTTTTCACTCAAAATCTCACGATACATGGCCCCATTCATTCTTTCCTTTACACGGATCAGTCGTCCTGGTCCCTTTGCAGAAAAACAGCCCCAAAGCATGATGTTCCCACCCCCATGCTTCACAGTAGGTATGGTGTTCTTTGGATGCAACTCAGCATTCTTTGTCCTCCAAACACGACGAGTTGAGTTCTTACCAAAAAGTTATATTTTGGTTTCATCTGACCATATGACATTGTCCCAATCCTCTTCTGGATCATCCAAATGCACTCTAGCAAACTTCAGACGGGCCTGGACATGTACTGGCTTAAGCAGGGGGACACGTCTGGCACTGCAGGATTTGAGTCCCTGGCGGCGTAGTGTGTTACTGATGGAGGCTTTGTTACTTTGGTCCCAGCTCTCTGCAGGTCATTCACTAGGTCCCCCTGTGTGGTTCTGGGATTTTTGCTCACCGTTCTTGTGATCATTTTGACCCCACGGGGTGAGATCTTGCGTGGAGCCCCAGATCGAGGGAGATTATCAGTGGTCTTGTATGTCTTCCATTTCCTAATAATTGCTCCCACAGTTGATTTCTTCAAACCAAGCTGCTTACCTATTGCAGATTCAGTCTTCCCAGCCTGGTGCAGGTCTACAATTTTGTTTCTGGTGTCCTTTGACAGCTCTTTGGTCTTGGCCATAGTGGAGTTTGGAGTGTGACTGTTTGAGGTTGTGGACAGGTGTCTTTTATACTGATAACAAGTTCAAACAGGTGCCAATAATACAGGTAACGAGTGGAGGACAGAGGAGCCTCTTAAAGAAGAAGTTACAGGTCTGTGAGAGCCAGAAATCTTGCTTGTTTGTAGGTGACCAAATACTTATTTTCCACCATAATTTGCAAATAAATTCATTAAAAATCCTACAATGTGATTTTCTGGATTTTTCTCTCTCATTTTGTCTGTCATAGTTGACGTGTACCTATGATGAAAATTACAGGCCTCTCTCATCTTCTTAAGTGGGAGAACTTGCACAATTGATGGCTGACTAAATACTTTTTTCCCCCACTGTACTGTTGGCCATGTAGTATAGCTACTACTACTACTACGAGCAGGTGTCCACATACTTCTGGTCATGTAGTATAGCTACTACTACTACTACTGAGTGGCGCAGTGGTCTAAGGCACTGCATCGCAGTGCAAAACTGTGCCACTAGATCCTGGTTCGAATCCAGGCTCTGTCGCAGCCGGCCGCGACCGGGAGACTCATGGGCGGCGCACAATTGGCCCAGCGTCGTCCAGGGTAGGGGAGGGAATGGCCGGCAGGGATGTAGCTCAGTTGATAGAGCATGGCGTTTGCAACGCCAGGGTTGTGGGTTCGATTCCCACGAGGGGCCAGTATAAAAAAAATATATGTATTCACTAACTGTAAGTCGCTCTGGATAAGAGCGTCTGCTAAATGACTAAAATGTAAATGTAAATGTACTAGCAGGTGTCCACATACTTCTGGTCATGTAGTGTAGCTACTACTACTACTACGAGCAGGTGTCCACATACTTCTGGTCATGTAGTGTAGCTACTACTACTACTACGAGCAGGTGTCCACATACTTCTGGTCATGTAGTATAGCTACTACTACTACTACTAGCAGGTGTCCACATACTTCTGGTCATGTAGTGTAGCTACTACTACTACTACTAGCAGGTGTCCACATACTTCTGGTCATGTAGTGTAGCTACTACTACTACTACTAGCAGGTGTCCACATACTTCTGGTCATGTAGTGTAGCTACTACTACTACTACTACTACTACTACGAGCAGGTGTCCACATACTTCTGGTCATGTAGTATAGCTACTACTACTACTACTACTACGAGCAGGTGTCCACATACTTCTGGTCATGTAGTGTAGCTACTACTACTACTACTACTACTACTACTACTAGCAGGTGTCCACATACTTCTGGTCATGTAGTATAGCTACTACTACTACTACTACTACTACTACTACTACGAGCAGGTGTCCACATACTTCTGGTCATGTAGTGTAGCTACTACTACTACTACGAGCAGGTGTCCACATACTTCTGGTCATGTAGTGTAGCTACTACTACTACTACTACTACTACTACGAGCAGGTGTCCACATACTTCTGGTCATGTAGTGTAGCTACTACTACTACTACTACTACTACTACTACTACTACTACTACTACTACTACTACTACTACTACTACTACGAGCAGGTGTCCACATACTTCTGGTCATGTAGTGTACTTCTGGTGTATCTACTGTAGCCTAAAGTTACTTTATAATTCTCTCACTGAAATAAATGTGTTTCCTGTTACCAAGTCATTTACGGTTTCTATGCCTTTTAGTTTTCCTTGTGGACCAATTTATCGGTGATTTCTGAAATGCTTTCCATGGATTGTTCCATAAGGTTGTGTTTTTAGGGATTAATATTGATTCTTGTAGAATATGTTTCATTTTCTTTCTATATTTTTTAAAAGTGTTCTTAGCTATGAAGTTGTTAATGTTCTTAGATTCATCCTTTTGAAAATTGATACGTAAAAGTATTCTGTGGATGAGCACATCTTCAATATGTACCCACTGTTCCTCTTTAGTGCATTTTAACTATATGTCGCAAGTAAAAGCCTTGGGTGGTGAGTTGATACAATTCCAAGTCTTTTAGGTTAAAACCACCCTCAGATACTCACGAGTGGCGCAGCGGTCTAAGGCACTGCATCGCAGTGCTTGAGGTGCCACTACAGGGTCATGAAAAAAAGTATTTGATCCCCTGCTGATTTTGTACATTTGCCCACTGACAAAGACATGATCAGTCTATAATTTTAATGGTAGGTTTATTTGAACAGTGAGAGACAGAATAACAACAAAATCCAGAAAAATGCATGTAAAAAATGTCAAATTGATTTGCATTTTAATGAGGGAAATAATGATTTGACCCCTCTGCAAAACATGACTTAGTACTTGGTGGCAAAACCCTTGTTGGCAATCACAGAGGTCAGACGTTTCTTGTAGTTGGCCACCAGTTTTGCACACATCTCAGGAGGGATTTTGTCCCACTCCTCTTTGCAGATCTTCTCCAAGTCATTAAGGTTTCGAGGCTGACGTTTGGCGACTCAAACCTTCAGCTCCCTCCACAGATTTTCTATGGGATTAAGGTCTGGAGACTGGCTAGGCCACTCCAGGTCCTTAATGTGCTTCTTCTTGAGCCACTCCTTTGTTGCCTTGACTGTGTGTTTTGGGTCATTGTCATGCTGGAATACCCATCCACGAACCATTTTCAATGCCCTGGCTGAGGGAAGGAGGTTCTCACCCAAGATTTGACAGTACATGGCCCCGTCCATCGTCCCTTTGATGCGGTGAAGTTGTCCTGTGCCCTTAGCAGAAAAACACCCCCAAAGCATAATGTTTCCACCTCCATGTTTGACGGTGGGGATGGTGTTCTTGGGGTCATAGGTAGCATTCCTCCTCCTCCAAACACGGCGAGTTGAGTTGATCCCAATGAGCTCCATTTTCGTCTCATCTGACCACAACACTTTCACCCAGTTCTCCTCTGAATCATTCAGATGTTCATTGGCAAACTTCAGACGGGCCTGTATATGTGCTTTCTTGAGCAGGGGGACCTTGCGGGCGCTGCAGGATTTCAGTCCTTCATGGCGTAGTGTGTTACCAATTGTTTTCTTGGTGACTATGGTCCCAGCTGACTTGAGATCATTGACAAGAACTTAACCATTTAATTTCATATTTACGGTGTTGTTGTTATTGGTCAGCTAGCTGGCTGGTTAAGTTAGCACTAGCCTAGCTAGCTAACATCCCCGACCATGAGGTCACTAAGCTACTCTCCTCCTGCTAAAGAAGAGGAGGTCTGCTGGACGGAGAAAGAAGCTCTAGTGAAAGAGGAGGAGGAAGAGGAGGATGTTACAATACAAAAACAAGTAGAGGGTGAAGCTGTTACCGTGAAAGAAGAAGAGAAAGATGTTACAGTGAAAGAAGAGGAAGACGCGTTCAGAGTGAAAGAGGAGGAGGATGTTTCAGTGAAAGAAGATGAAGACGCGTTCAGAGTGAAAGAGGAGGAGGATGTTACAGTGAAAGAAGAGGAGGAAGCAGTCTTTGGAGTGAAAGAGGAGGAGGAGGAGATGACTGTCACATCGAAAAAGGAGGAGGAAGAAGAGGAGGAAACTGGATATCTGGTTCCGGTTTCCCAAAGGCATCTTAAGGCATCCAATGGTTCTAATGATGAACTTAGCAGTAAGATGCTTTTGAGAAACCGGGCCCTGATTAACACTAGTAAGTACTGTCTTAAAAACAGAGGCACAAACTCTGCAGTTGTTGAACTGATGTGTGGTGTTAAAGGGGAAATCTGCAGTTGCTACATCCATATTTGGACTTTTATATTATTTATATATATCCATTGATTCTTGAAGAATATAACACATGCCTCATGAGCTTAGTTCAACTGTCGTACCCCATCAGATCCCAAAATAAGCTTTTTCTACTCCAATGTTTAGAACCAGTGTAAATGTAAACCAACACTGTATAGCCTCAACATGGTTAAAACTATAATGTTGATATCATGGATGGTCAGTCCTTGCATCCATAGGTCTGTCTATGATTTTGAGAGTAGTTACATTTCTCCAGTCCCATCCACCATCTTATTACCAAAACAGTGGTGGAATGACAGCTTTGTTATTGTTTGAACTGCAGATTGGTTGATTGATTGATGTGTGGCTTTTTTTAAAGGGGCAACCTAGGTTTTAAACAGCAGCAAAATTGGGGGCTGGAGAAATGTAACCACTCTCAAATTCATAGAGAAAGCTATTGTAGCAACCTTAACCCAAAACCTAGCGACCTCATCAAGAAGTTCAGACATCTTGGTATAACAGTTATAAGGTGTTGGCTTGACAGTCTCTGGACCCAGGTTTGAGTCCAGCTCAGGGCTACCCCCTGAATTCACTACACTATGAATACAAGGACTGGCCATCCATAAGGTCAAAATCACAGTTTTAACCTGGTTTTGAAGATATACAGTGTTTGTTTACAACCAGTGGCATTATACAAGCTTATGCTTTGGTTTCTGATGGGGAAATACATTTGAGGCATTTATAAGTTATATTCTTCAAGAATCAATGGCTATATAGTATATGGGTTTTTCTATAACTGCCAGTGAGGATTTCCTTGCATTTATGGCAGTGTAGTTCCCTTAAGGGTCAGTCAACTTTGGTAAAACATACTATGGGGAGTCGTGACTTAGGTTGAAGGATCTAAACGGACACCTGAAAAGGCCAATGAAATCCGCGCCTCGCTGGAAGCCCCGCCTTCCACAGGTGATGAGCGTTAGGCTCGGATTCATTCCTTCAATTATTCCGCTCTTTACCTCGTTGTGAACAGGAACGATTCATGCTACAGGTGTAGACCTTACTTACAAGCTACCTGCCGGAATACATAGTGCCAACTGTAAAGTTTGGTGGAGGAGGAATAATGGTCTGGGGCTGTTTTCATGGTTCATGCTCCTTAGTTCCAGTGAAGGGAAATCTTAATGCTACAGCATACAAATTCAAATCTAATTGTATTTGTCACGTGCGCCAAATAGACCTTACCGTGAAATTCTTACTTACAAGCCCTTAACCAACAGTGCAGTTAAATAAAGTCAATAAAATATTTACTAAATAAACTAAAGTAAAAAGTAACACAATAAAATAACAATAACGAGGCTATATACAGGGGGTACCGGTACCGAGGTAATGTGCCGGGGTACAGGTTGGTCCAGGTAATAATGAGGCTATATACAGGGGGTACCGGTACCGAAGTAATGGGCTGGGGTACAGGTTAGTCCAGGTAATAATGAGGCTATATACAGGGGGTACCGGTACAGAGGTAATGTGCCGGGGTACAGGTTAGTCCAGGTAATAATGAGGCTATATACAGGGGGTACCGGTACCGAGGTAATGGGCTGGGGTACAGGTTAGTCCAGGTAATAATGAGGCTATATACAGGGGGTACCGGTACCGAGGTAATGGGCTGGGGTACAGGTTAGTCCAGGTAATAATGAGGCTATATACAGGGGGTACCGGTACAGAGGTAATGTGCCGGGGTACAGGTTAGTCCAGGTAATAATGAGGCTATATACAGGGGGTACCGGTACCGAGTCAATGGGCTGGGGTACAGGTTAGTCCAGGTAATAATGAGGCTATATACAGGGGGTACCGGTACCGAGGTAATGGGCTGGGATACAGGTTAGTCCAGGTTATAATGAGGCTATATACAGGGGGTACCGGTACCGAGGTAATGGGCTGGGATACAGGTTAGTCCAGGTTATAATGAGGCTATATACAGGGGGTACCGGTACCGAGGTAATGGGCTGGGATACAGGTTAGTTGAGGTAATTTGTACATGTACAGTACCAGTCAAAAGTTTGGACACTCCTACTCATTCCAGGGTTTTTCTTAATTTTTTACTATTTTCTACATTGTAGAATAATAGTGAAGACATCAAAACTATGAAATAACACATATGGAGTCATGTAGTAACCAAAAAAGTGTTAAACAAATCAAAATATACAGTGGTGTGAAAAAGTGTTTGCCCCATTCCTGATTTCTTATTTGTTTGCATGTTTGTCACACTTAAATGTTTCAGATCATCAAACAAATTTAAATATTAGTCAAAGATAACACAAGTAAACACAAAATGCAGTTTTGAAATGAAGGTTGTTATTATTAAGGGAAAACTAAATCCAAACCTACATGGTGAAAAAGTGTTTGCCCCCCCCCCCCCTGTTATAACACAACTCAACTGTGGTTTATCACACCTGAGTTCAATTCCTCTAGCCACACCCAGGCCTGATTACTGCCACACCTGTTCTCAATCAAGGAATCACTTAAATAGGACCTGCCTGACAACGTGAAGTAGACCAAAAGATCCATCAGTCTGGAAAAGGTTATAAAGCCATTTCTAAAGCTTTGGGACTCCAGCGAACCACAGTGAGAGCCATTATCCACAAATGGCGAAAACATGGAACATTGGTTAACCTTCCCAGGAGTAGCCGGCCGACCAAAATTACCCCAAGAGCGCAGCGACGACTCATCCAAGAGGTCACAAAAGACCTCACAACAACATCCAAAGAGCTGCAGGCCTCGCTTGCCTCAGTTAAGGTCAGTGTTCATGACTCCACCACAAGAAAGAGACTGGGCAGAAATGGCCTGCATGGAAGAGTTCCAAGACGAAAACCACTGCTGAGCAAAAATAACATTAAGGCTCGTCTCATTTTTGCCAGAAAACATCTTGATGATCCCCCAAGACCTTTGGGAAAATACTCTGTGGACTGACGAGACAAAAATTGAACTTTTTGGAAGGTGTGTGTCCTATTACATCTGGCGTAAAAGTAACACTGCATTTCAGATATGGCAATATAGAAGCAAACCGGATGGACATCATGAAAATGATCGGAGAGGTTGAGAGTAGAAGAAGTTCAGGAGCAAAAAAAAAAAATAATTATAATATATATAATAGAATTATTGTAAAATTGACTGTGTCCATAAGGGGTAGATAGTGAGTATAGGCTGGAAGTAGAGGCCTGGGCATTGTTGTTCACTAATTTACCCCAAGTAGGGAAATGATGGTGGGGTTGAAAAGTAATAAAGGGGAGTATATATATAAAAATAAAAAATAAACATGGGGGATTGGAAGTGATGCAGACAATTACATTGATAGAAGATACAATCTATCTGCAATATTAAGCTGATTCCCCCCCCCCCCCCCCCCCCCCACAAAAAAAAAAAAAAAACCTCTGCATTTCAGAAAAATAACATCATACCAACAATAAAATATGGTGGTGGTAGTGTGATGGTCCGGGCCTGTTTTTCTGCTTCAGGACCTGGAAGACTTGCTGTGATAAATGGAACCGTGAATTCTGCTGTCTACCAAAAAATCCTGTCCGTCCATGTGTTCGTGACCTCAAGCTGAAGCGAACTTGGGTTCTGCAGCAGGACAATGATCCAAAACACACCAGCAAGTCCACCTCTGAATGGCTGAAGAAAAACAAAATGAAGACTTTGGAGTGGCCTAGTCAAAGTCCTGACCTGAATCCTATTGAGATGCTGTGGCATGACCTTTAAGAAGGGAGTTCATGCTCGAAAACCCTCCAATGTGGCTGAATTACAACAATTCTGCAAAGATGAGTGAGCCAAAATTCCTCCACAGCGCTGTAAAAGACTCATTGCAAGTTATCGCAAACGCTTGATTGCAGTTGTTGCTGCTAAGGGTGGCCCAACCAGTTATTAGGTTGTAGGGGGCAAACCCTTTTTCCCACAGGGCCATGTGGGTTTGGATTTAGTTTTCCCTTAATAATAACAACCTTCATTTCAAAACTGCATTTTGTGTTTTACTTGTGTTATCTTTGACTAATATTTAAATTTGTTTGATCTTAAACATTTAAGTGTGACAAACATGCAAACAAATAAGAAATCAGGAAGAGGGCAAACACTTTTTTCACACCACTGTATTTTATATTTTATATTCTTCAAAGTAGCCACCCTTTGCCTTGATGACAGCATTGCACACTCTTGGCATTCTCTCAACCAGCTTCATGAGGTAGTCACCTGGAATGCATTTTCAATTAACAGGTGTGCCTTCTTAAGTTAATATGTGGCATTTTTTTCCTTCTTAATGCGTTTGAGCCAATCAGTTGTGTTGTGACATGGTAGGGTTGGTATACAGAAGATAGCCCTATTTGGTAAAAGACCAAGTCCATGTTATGGCAAGAACAGCTCAAATAAGCAAAGAGAAACGACAGTCCATCATAACTTTAAGACATGAAGGTCAGTCAATCCGGAAAATTTCAAGAACTTTGAAAGTTTCTTTAAGTGCAGTCACAAAAACCATCAAGCGCTATGATGAAACTGGCTCTCATGAGGACCGCCACAGGAATGGAAGACCCAGAGCTACCTCTGCTGCAGAGGATAAGTTCATTAGAGTTACCAGCCTCAGAAATTGCAGCCCAAATTTAGACTTCACAGATTTCAAGTCACAGACGTATCTCAACATCAACTGTTCAGAGGGGACTGGGTAAATCAGGCCTTCATGGTTGAATTGCTGCAAAAAAACAACTACTAAAGGACACCAATAAGAAGAAGAGATCTGCTTGGGCCAAGAAACACGAGCAATGGACATTAGACCGGTGGAAATTGAGATTTTTGGTTCCAACCGCCGTGTCTTTGTGCGACGCGATGTGGGTGAACGGATGATCTCCGCGTGTGTAGTTCCCACCGTGAAGCATGGAGGAGGAGGTGTGGTGATGTGGGGGTGCTGTGATGGTGACACTGTCTGTGATTTATTTAGAATTCAAGGCACACTTAACCAGCATGGCTACCACAGCATTCTGCAGTGATACGCCATCCCATCTGGTTTGGGCTTAGTGGGACTATCATTTGTTTTTCAACAGGACAATGACCCAACACACCTCCAGGCTGTGTAAGGGCTATTTTACCAAGGAAAGTGATGGAGTGCTGCATCAGATGACCTGGCCTCCACAATCCCCCGACCTCAACCCAATTGAGATGGTTTGGGATGAGTTGAACCGCAGAGTGAAGGAAAAGCAGCCAACAAGTGCTCAGCATATGTGGGAACTCCTTCAAGACTGTTGGAAAAGCATTCCAGTTGAAGCTGCTTGAGAGAATGCCAAGAGTGTGCAAAGCTGTCAAGGCAAAGGGTGGCTATTTGAAGAATCTCAAATATAAAATATATTTTGATTAGTTTAACACTATTTTATTATTATTATTATTATTATTATTATTATTATTTTGGTTACTACATGATTCCAGGTGTGTTATTTCATAGTTTTGATGTCTTCACTATTGTCCTACAATGTAGAAAATAGTAAAAATAAAGAACAACCCTTGAATGAGTAGTTGTGTCCAAACTTTTGACTGGTACTGTATGTTATTGTTAGGTGAAGTTATGGGCCAATTTGGCATACACTTAGTGTGCAAAGGTAGCCAAAGAGCATTTTACGACACAGAGCTTAATGTGAGTTTCCTTGAGTAGCACTCCCGATCTTGCTCTGATAATGTGTGGTAATATTCAGAATACATTGTGAAAAACTAAAATCTTTGCTCACCATTTTTGCTCCATGCAGATGTACTACATCCATAACTAGCGATTTCTGCATTAGCATGGAGGAGTTTCTGCAGCCAAATTGTGTTGCATAGCAACAAACGGCAAACACAGAAAGGGTCCTATATTGGAGAGTAAAAGTCTTCTGGCACTCTGCTTAGGATTTTACCAACTTTAATAACTTATTTCGAGCCTAGAATCATCGATGTTACTACTAATCTGAAAACAAGACAAAAGATTACTATTGTTGCTCACTTGACTGTCTTAAGACAATTGTCAAATAATTAAAGATGTCAGTTGTTGTACAATTTCATGGGTATGCTCTGGGTATCACATTTGATCTCAAATAAACAGTGTATTTCTGCTGTTGTGGTTCTTTAACCATCTGTCTGACTTTGTCGTTCACACAGGAGACAGACGTGGCTATCGTGGATCCTCTGGGGAGCCTCAACAACATGATGCTGACGAGGCAGAAAGGTCTCTCTCCAGATCAGAACACCTTAAGAAAAACCATCTGAGACCCACTGGGAAGAAATCTCACTGCTGTTCTGACTGTGGGAAACGTTGCAAGTCTTCATCAGAACTTAAAATACACCAGCGAGTACACACAGGAGAGAAACCTTATAGCTGTGATCAATGTGGGAGGAGTTTTATTCGGTCAAGCTCCCTGATAGTACATCTGAGAATACACACAGGAGAGAAACCTTATAGCTGTGATCAATGTGGGAGGAGTTTTATTCGGTCAAGCTCCCTGATAGTACATCTGAGAATACACACAGGAGAGAAACCTTATAGCTGTGATCAATGTGGGAGGAGTTTTACTCAGTCAAGCTCCCTGATAGTACATCTGAGAACACACACAGGAGAGAAACCTTATAGCTGTGATCAATGTGGGAGGAGTTTTATTCGGTCTAGCTCCCTGATAGTACATCTGAGAACACACACAGGAGAGAAATCTTACAACTGCTCTGACTGCAGAAAGACTTTTGTTAATTTAATAGATTTAAAATCACACCAGAGAACACACACAGGAGAGAAATCACCATATAGTTGTACTCAATGTGGGAAGAGTTTTACTCGGTCAAGCTCCCTGATAGTGCACCAGAGAACACACACAGGAGAGAAACCTTATAGCTGTACTCAATGTGGGAAGAGTTTTGTTGCATCTTGCGATCTGACGAAACACCAGAGAACACACACAGGAGAGAAACCTTATAGCTGTACTCAATGTGGGACGAGTTTTACTCGGTCAACCTCCCTGATAGTGCACCAGAGAACACACACAGGAGAGAAACCTTATAGCTGTACTCAATGTGGGAAGAGTTTTACTCAGTCAAGCGCGCTGATAGTACATCTGAGAACACACACAGGAGAGAAACCTTACGACTGCTCTGACTGTGGAAAGACTTTTGTTAGGTTAAGAGCTTTAAAATCACACCAGAGAACACACACAACACAGGAGAGAAACTATATAGCAGGAGATAAATGATATAGCTGTACTCAATGTGGGAAGAGTTTTATGCAGTCAAGTGGCCTTATAGTACATCTGAGAACTCACACAGGAGAGAAGACATATAGCTGTGATCATGTGACAAGAGATACTCTGATAAAATATCTCTGATCAAACATCAGAAAATACATACATGAAGGAGTTGTTTCATGATATCAATGAAATAATGTCACAGTGTAGAATATTTAAACATTGTAGTAGGCGTATTTTAATTAATATCACAATGTAGAACCCTAAACGTTTCCCCCTGTTCAATTTATTTCAGCATGATAATTAGCCTCTGGGAAAAATCCAGGCTCTGAATTGAAAGAGTATACATGTGATTTAACAAAAAGTGAAAGAAAAAAAAAGTTGTGTTACACTTACCTTGTTGGCAACCCACTTGAATCAAAATGCAACACTTCAAAATGTAGCTAGCTGTTTTCTACAAATTGTCCTTCAACCAGTGATGTACACATTATTCCCAGATTCCATGTGGTGTTTGAGCTATTCGTTTTAACAGGACGTGCAACCTCATCTCCCCCCCTCTTGCGCAATTGATTTCAACATGATATCGATGAAATAAGTGTTGCGTTCCTTTGTTTAGCGACCCATAAATGTAAATGCATCCCTCCAAAATGTAGCTGACTGTCTTCTGCAGGTTGTCCTCTAACCAGTGAGGTAAAAGTTATCTCCCATTTCCATGTGTTTTTTTAGTTGTGTTAGTTTCAACAGCAGGTACAACCTGATCTCCCCCATAATCGATATCAGTGACTTATTGTTGGTGCTTGTGCAGTTTATAAAGTGTTTGTTTTAATATGATTATTGTGGCACATTTGTGTAGATAGTACAGTTTAGGTTTCGGTTTTCAATATATCACAAACTGTTTTTGCATATTGGTTATTGATTTGGACATGTTAAAACTGTGTTTTGACATTGAGGTTTCCCACGTAGCAAAATGTCATTGAAAAGACATTGAAAAGAAGACTATGCCTGATGTCCAATATAAACTCAGCAAAAAAAGAAACGTCCCTTTTTCAGGACCCGGTCTTTCAAAGATAATTTGTAAAAATCCAAAATAACTTCACAGATCTTCATTGTAAAGGGTTTAAACACTGTTTCCCATGCTTGTTCAATGAACCATAAATAATTAATGAACATGCACCTGTGGAACGGTCGTTAAGACTTACAGATGGTAGGCAATTAAGGTCACAGTTATGAAAACTTAGGACACAAAAGAGGCCTTTCTCTTGACTCTGGAAAACACCAAAAGAAATATGCCCAGGGTCCCTGCTCATCTGCGTAAACGTGCCTTATGCATGCTGCAAGGAGGCATCCTCCCTCATGTGGTACCCTTCCTGCAGGCTCATCCTGACATGACAATGCCACCAGCCATACTGCTCATTCTGTGCGTGATTTCCTGCAAGACAGGAATGTCAGTGTTCTGTCATGGTGTTAGATTAATTTGGATTTTAAGAATAATGACTAAAGAATTTCACCCCAAACACAGTATAAATGTTAGAATTATCATGTAGTGTCAACCCACTAACAGAGGGGGCGTTACTAACCATTCATGGGGGAAGGCGGGAACTGTTTAAGAAAGGTGGGAGGAGCATAGTGTCTTTGTTTGTCAAGGAGTATAAAAACAGGATATTTGTGTTTTTGAGCAGAGCTCTCCTTAAATAAATTTACTGATAATTACTCGTGGATTGTGGACCTTGAATCATTGATGATTAAAACCAGAGCTTTACAACCTCTGGTAATGATTCAAGCTTAGGTTGAATTAGAGATAAAAATTCACATGACACATGGCCAGTGAAGAACCCGGATCTCAATCCCATTGAGCACGTCTGGGACCTGTTGGATCGGAGGGTGAGGGCTAGGGCAATTCCCCCCAGAAATGTCTGGGAACTTGTATGTGCCTTGGTGGAAGAGTGGGGTAACATCTCACAGCAAGAACTGGCAAATCTGGTGCAGTCCATGAGGAGGAGATGCACTGCAGTACTTAATGCAGCTGGTGGCCACACCAGATACTGACTGTTACTTTTGATTTTGACCCCCCCCCCCCCCCCCGGGACACATTATTTGTGTGTGAAACTTGTTCAGTTTATGTCTCAGTTGTTGAATCTTGTTATGTTCATACAAATATTTACACATGTTAAGTTTGCTGAAAATAAACGCAGTTGACAGTGAGAGGACTTTTTTTTGTTGCTGAGTTTACATTCGATTTTAGTTGAAAATATGTATTTTCAGGTCGTTTTTTCAACGACTTGACAACAACTTAATTTCAACGTACTTGCCGCCTATAAACATGGACGCAGTATAATAAATTGGTCTATAATCAGTTTTATTAACAATCTTACATCACTCCAGTATTTCTTTACAACATTCAAGTGCTACTTGTCTTTATTCCACTACTGAAGAAGCATGACTCAAATCACCTACTCATATTTCAAACATCCAGCTTGACAAATTATACATTTTTAATTATTCAATGCCTCGCCATTAAGTGAATTATTGCCAATACATATTAACAAAGGGGTGATCATTCTGTTTTGATATTTCATATTTACAATTCATGCAACATTTAGTAATCATAATTTGTGCAACGAACTGACCATTTTGGGGTACAATTATATTGACATTGTTGCACTGCTTGTAGAATATCAGGGTTCATTCTCAGATGTGCCAACCCAAATGTACTAGAGTATGACATTGGGGACTCGGCCCCGATCCAACACCATGCCTATCGAGTGAACCCTGAAAAGAGAGAGAAGCTCCGCAGTGAGGTGGAAAGTTACTACGGATATTGCAGGAGTTTCCTCTTGAAATCAGACATGTCCGTGGTAAGGACAACTTGGTTGCTGATTGTCTCAAGGGTGGGCAGTCAAAAGGATTTGTGTTTTGCATTTAGCCAGTGCGTTGTCATGGATCACAATTTATTTTGACTGCACGTTTTTCTGTATTGGAGATGAGTTTTGTTTGGGCTCGTTCCAAGGGGACGAGAGTTCTAGAAGCTAGTGAGTTTTAGGAAGACAAGAGTTCTAGAAGCTAGTGAGTTTTAGGAAGACCAGAGTTCTAGAAGCTAGTGAGTTTTAGGAAGACCAGAGTTCTAGAAGCTAGTGAGTTTTAGGAAGACCAGAGTTCTAGAAGCTAGTGAGTTTTAGGAAGACCAGAGTTCTAGAAGCTAGTGAGTTTTAGGAAGACCAGAGTTCTAGAAGCTAGTGAGTTTTAGGAAGACCAGAGTTCTAGAAGCTAGTGAGTTTTAGGAAGACCAGAGTTCTAGAAGCTAGTGAGTTTTAGGAAGACCAGAGTTCTAGAAGCTAGTGAGTTTTAGGAAGACCAGAGTTCTAGAAGCTAGTGAGTTTTAGGAAGACCAGAGTTCTAGAAGCTAGTGAGTTTTAGGAAGACCAGAGTTCTAGAAGCTAGTGAGTTTTAGGAAGACCAGAGTTCTAGAAGCTAGTGAGTTTTAGGAAGACCAGAGTTCTAGAAGCTAGTGAGTTTTAGGAAGACCAGAGTTCTAGAAGCTAGTGAGTTTTAGGAAGACCAGAGTTCTAGAAGCTAGTGAGTTTTAGGAAGACCAGAGTTCTAGAAGCTAGTGAGTTTTAGGAAGACCAGAGTTCTAGAAGCTAGTGAGTTTTAGGACGACCAGAGTTCTAGAAGCTAGTGAGTTTTAGGAAGACCAGAGTTCTAGAAGCTAGTGAGTTTTAGGAAGACCAGAGTTATAGAAACTAGTGAGTTTTAGGTCAGTAACTTATAACCACGGAACCACCCCAGACCTTTCATGCATGACTTAAAGCACCTGAGTATTAGATTTACTGCCAGGGTCTAAAATGTCACTGCCAGGTCTGATTTTCTCTTTGGTTTTGAGCCCACGGCAAGAAGGCACCCCAGAGCCTATTGTGGTAACAGGTTCACACTAGATAACACAACCACACAGTGCATGAAAAACATGAGGTGTGGCTAACGTTTGCAAGCTTGAGCTAGCTACCGAGCTAGCATACAAACTCGGTAGCACAGAGTAGATCCTCCATATGACGTTGAGAAATAGTGCATTGTGGGTAGTTTAGAAGATATCTGGAAATAAGTTAATAAATATGTAATAACGCAAAAACATAACTGTTTGAACTTAATAGGTAACCAGATCGTGACTACAACTAAGTTCCTAAGTCTTTAACCACACTGTGTTGTTACATTGGTGAGTAAAAACTCATGCTTCCTACCCTTTAACTTTTTGTCTGAAAATAAAATCTACATTTTACTCAACTTCGTTACCCACTCCAGTCAGCAGATGGCGATGTGGGACTTTAAGGCTATGCTGCTAGTGTGACGTATAATCTAGTGGACGGGACGCTTCTTTCAACAGCAGCAACAGTTAGTCAGATACCTCGGTAGCTTGCTAGACAAAATAGCCCAACCAATAAAGCTCTTTAGACGCTTTCGTGTATATTAGCCACTGTGTTTTAAACCCACTTCTGTCGTCTAGTTAGTTATCCCATTTAATTTCATATTTACGGTGTTGTTGTTATTGGTCAGCTAGTTGGCTGGTTAAGTTAGCATTAGCCTAGCTAGCTAACATCCCCGACCATGAGCTCACTAAGCTACTCTCCTCCTGCTAAAGAAGAGGAGGTCTGCTGGACGGAGAAAGAAGCTCTAGTGAAAGAGGAGGAGGAAGAGGAGGATGTTACAATACAAAAACAAGTAGAGGGTGAAGCTGTTACCGTGAAAGAAGAAGAGAAAGACGTTACAGTGAAAGAAGAGGAAGACGCGTTCAGAGTGAAAGAGGAGGAGGATGTTACAGTGAAAGAAGAGGAAGACGCGTTCAGAGTGAAAGAGGAGGAGGATGCAGTTTTTGGAGTGAAAGAGGAGGAGGAGGAGATGACTGTCACATCGAAAAAGGAGGAGGAAGAAGAGGAGGAAACTGGATATCTGGTTCCGGTTTCCCAAAGGCATCTTAAGGCATCCAATGATTCTAATGATGAACTTAGCAGTAAGATGCTTTTGAGAAACCGGGCCCTGATTAACACTAGTAAGTACTGTCTTAAAAACAGAGGCACAACCTCTGCAGTTGTTGAACTGATGTGTGGTGTTAAAGGGGGAATTTGCAGTTACTACATCCATATTTGGACTTTTATATTATTTATATATATCCATTGATTCTTGAAGAATATAACACATGCCTCATGAGCTTAGTTCAACTGTCGTACCCCATCAGATCCCAAAATAAGCTTTTTCTACTCCAATGTTTAGAAACAATGTAAATGTAAACCAACACTGTATTGCCTCAACATGGTTAAAACTATAATATTGATGTCATGGATGGTCAGTCCTTGCATCCATAGGTCTGTCTATGATTTTGAGAGTAGTTACATTTCTCCAGTCCCATCCTCATCTTATTACCAAAACAGTGGTGGAATGACAGCTTTGTTATTGTTTGAACTGCAGATTGGTTGATTGATTGATGTGTGGCTTTTTTTTAAAGGGGCAACCTAGGTTTTAAACAGCAGCAAAATTGGGGGCTGGAGAAATGTAACCACTCTCAAATTCATAGAGAAAGTTATTGTAGCAACCTTAACCCAAAACCTAGCGACCTCATCAAGAAGTTCAGACATCTTGGTATAACAGTTATAAGGTGTTGGCTTGACAGTCTCTGGACCCAGGTTTGAGTCCAGCTCAGGGCTACCCCCGGAATTCACTACACTATGAATACAAGGACTGGCCATCCATGAGGTCAAAATCATAGTTTTAACCTGTTTTTGAAGATATACAGTGTTTGTTTACAACCAGTGGCATAGGGCGGCGGGTAGCTTAGTGGGTAAGAGCGATGTGCCAGTAACCGAAAGCCGACTAGGTGAAAAATCTGTCGATGTGCCCTTGAGCAAGGCACTTAACCCTAATTGCTCCTGTAAGTCGCTCTGGATAAGAGCGTCTGCTAAATGACCAAAAATAAATAATAAAATAATACAGTGGGGAAAAAGTATTTAGTCAGCCACCAATTGTGCAAGTTCTCCCACTTAAAAAGATGAGAAAGGCCTGTAATTTTCATCATAGGTACACGTCAACTATGACAGACAAAATGAGAGAGAAAAAATCCAGAAAATCACATTGTAGGATTTTTTATGAATTTATTTGCAAATTATTGTTGGAAAATAAGTATTTGGTCAATAACAAAAGTTTCTCAATACTTTGTTATATACCCTTTGTTGGCAATGACACAGATCAAATGTTTTCTGTAAGTCTTCACAAGGTTTTCACACACTGTTGCTGGTATTTTGGCCCATTCCTCCATGCAGATCTCCTCTAGAGCAGTGATGTTTTGGGGCTGTCGCTGGGCAACACAGACTTTCAACTCCCTCCAAAGATTTTCTATGGGATTGAGATCTGGAGACTGGCTAGGCCACTCCAGGACCTTGAAATGCTTCTTACGAAGCCACTCCTTCGTTGCCCGGGCGGTGTGTTTGGGATCATTGTCATGCTGAAAGACCCAGCCACGTTTCATCTTCAATGCCCTTGCTGATGGAAGGAGGTTTTCACTCAAAATCTCACGATACATGGCCCCATTCATTCTTTCCTTTACACGGATCAGTCGTCCTGGTCCCTTTGCAGACAAACAGCCCCAAAGCATGATGTTTCCACCCCCATGCTTCACAGTAGGTATGGTGTTCTTTGGATGCAACTCAGCATTCTTTGTCCTCCAAAAACGACGAGTTGAGTTTTTACCAAAAAGTTATATTTTGGTTTAATCTGACCATATGACATTCTCCCAATCCTCTTCTGGATCATCCAAATGCACTCTAGCAAACTTCAGATGGGCCTGGACATGTACTGGCTTAAGCAGGGGGACACATCTGGCACTGCAGGATTTGAGTCCCTGGCGGCGTAGTGTGTTACTGATGGTAGGCTTTGTTACTTTGGTCCCAGCTCTCTGCAGGTCATTCACTAGGTCCCCCCGTGTGGTTCTGGGATTTTTGCTCACCATTCTTGTGATCATTTTGACCCCACGGGGTGAGATCTTGCGTGGAGCCCCAGATCGAGGGAGATTATCAGTGGTCTTGTATGTCTTCCATTTCCTAATAATTGCTCCCACAGTTGATTTCTTCAAACCAAGCTGCTTACCTATTGCAGATTCAGTCTTCCCAGCCTGGTGCAGGTCTACAATTTTGTTTCTGGTGTCCTTTGACAGCTCTTTGGTCTTGGCCATAGTGGAGTTTGGAGTGTGACTGTTTGAGGTTGTGGACAGGTGTCTTTTATACTGATAACAAGTTCAAACAGGTGCCATTAATACAGATAACGAGTGGAGGACAGAGGAGCCTCTTAAAGAAGAAGTTACAGGTCTGTGAGAGCCAGAAATCTTGCTTGTTTGTAGGTGACCAAATACTTATTTTCCACCATAATTTGCAAATAAATTCATTAAAAATCCTACAATGTGATTTTATGGAATTTTTTTCCTCAATTAGTCTGTCATAGTTGACGTGTACCTATGATGAAAAGTACAGGCCTCTCGCATCTTTTTAAGTGGGAGAACCTGCACAATTGGTGGCTGACTAAATACTTTTTTACCCCACTGTACAAGCTTATGTTTTGGTTTTTGATGGGGAAATACATTTGAGGCATTTATAAGTTATATTCTTCAAGAATCAATGGCTATACAGTATATGGGTCTTTCTATAACTGCCAGTGAGGGTTTCCTTGCATTTATGGCAGTGTAGTTCCCTTAAGGGTCAGTCAACTTTGGTAAAACATACTATGGGGAGTCACACTCTCGCGACTTCGAGGCTATATACAGGGGGTACCGGTACCGAGGTAATGTGCTGGGGTACAGGTTAGTCCAGGTAATAATGAGGCTATATACAGGGGGTACCGGTACCGAGGTAATGTGCTGGGGTACAGGTTAGTCCAGGTAATAATGAGGCTATATACAGGGGGTACCGGTACCGAGGTAATGGGCTGGGGTACAGGTTAGTCCAGGTAATAATGAGGCTATATACAGGGGGTACCGGTACCGAGGTAATGGGCTGGGGTACAGGTTAGTTCAGGTAATTTGTACATGTCGGTAGGGGTAAAGTGACTGTGCTTAGATGATAAACAGCGAGTAGCAGCAGTGTAAAAACAAAGGAGGGAGGGGATTAATTGTTCAGCAGTCTTATGGCTTGGGGGTAGAAGCTGTTAAGGAGCCTTTTGGTCCTAGACTTGGCGCTCCGGTACCGCTTGCTGTGCGGTAGCAGAGAGAACAGTCTATGACTTGGGTGACTGGAGTCTTTGACGATTTTCCTCTGACATGCCTAGTATCTAGGTCCTGGATGGCAGGAAGCTTGACCCCAGTGATGTAAAAAACAAACAAAATATAACTATTGTAAAATAGATTGTGTCCGTAAAATGTTGGAAATAGAAGCCTAAGTGTTGTTGTTCATTAGTTTGCTGCAATTAGGGGAGAGGTGGTAGGGTTAGTGGAAAATAATACATTTACATTTAAGTCATTTAGCAGACGCTCTTATCCAGAGCGACTTACATGAGCAATTAGGGTTAAGTGCCTTGCTCAAGGGCACATTGACAGATTTTTCACCTAGTCGGCTCGGGGATTAGAACCAGTGTCCTTTCGGTTACTGGCACACCGCTCTTAACCACTAAGCTACCTGCCGCCATAATAAAGGAAAATATATTTTTAAAAGATATATATATATATATATATGTCTGTGTATATTTATATGTGTATATTTACAATTGAGTCATTTAGCAGACGCTCTTATCCAGAGCGACTTACAGTTAGTGTACACTATGTACACTACCAGTCAAAAGTTTGGACACACCTACTCATTCAAGGGTTTTTCTTTATTTTTTACTATTTTCTACATTGTAGAATAATAGTGAAGACATCAAAACTATGAAATAACACATATGGAATCATGTAGTAACCAAAAAAGTGTTAAACTAATCAAAATATATTTTTTATTTGAGATTCTGTAAAGTAGCCACCCTTTGCCTTGATGGCAGCTTTGCACTCTTGGCATTCTCTCAACCAGCTTCATGAGGTAGTCACCTGGAATTGTCAAGGGGTGCTGAAGGTGGGTGTGGTGCAGGAATCAAGCGCAGGACGCAGAAGCTAAGTCCAAAAGACTTTAGTGAGTTATTCACGTAGTACACGAGAACAATAAGCCCGGAGGCGAAATAACGGCACACACAGGCGTCAAACAAACGGCGCACTAACATGTGCGAAAACCTCTCCAAACACGGAGGGAAGAATACGTAGCTCAGAACACCAAACAGAGGAGCAATCACACACAACACCATACACACACAACGAGAACTAAATAGGACACTAATGAGGACTAACTAGACACAGGTGTACAACATCAAGACAAAACCAAACGAACATGAAACATAGATCGGTGGCAGCTAGTACTCCGGGGACGACGACCGCCGAAACCTGCCCGAACAAGGAGGAGGAGCAGCCTCGGCCGAAACCGTGACAGGAATGCATTTCAATTAACAGGTGTGCCTTAAGTTAATTTGTGGAATTAATTTCCTTCTTAATACATTTGAGCCAATCAGTTGTGTTGTGACAAGGTAGGGTTGGTATACAGAAGGTAGCCCTATTTGGTGAAAGACCAAGTCCATATTATGGCAAGAACAGCTCAAATAAGCAAAGAGAAACGACAGTCCATCATTACTTTAAGACATGAAGGTCAGAAAATACGGAACATTTCAAGAACATTGAAAGTTTCTTCAAGTGCAGTCGCAAAAACCATCAAGCGCCATGATGAAACTGGCTCTCATGAGGACCGCCACAGGAATGGAAGACCCAGAGTTAGCTCTGCTGCAGAGGATAAGTTCATTAGAGTTACCAGCCTCAGAAATTGCTACCCAAATAAAGACTTCACAGATTTCAAGTCACAGACGTATCTCAACATCAACTGTTCAAAGGGGACTGGGTAAATCAGGCCTTCATGGTTGAATTGCTGCAAAGAAACAACTACTAAAGGACACCAATAATAAGAAGAGATCTGCTTGGGCCAAGAAACACGAGCAATGGACATTAGACCGGTGGAAATTGAGATTTTTGGTTCCAACCGCCATGTCTTTGTGCGACGCGATGTGGGTGAACGGATGATCTCCGCGTGTGTAGTTCCCACCGTGAAGCATGGAGGAGGAGGTGTGGTGATGGTGACACTGTCTGTGATTTATTTAGAATTCAAGGCACACTTATCCAGCATGGCTACCACAGCATTCTGCAGTGATACGCCATCCCATCTGGTTTGGGCTTAGTGGGACTATCATTTTGCTTTTCAACAGGACAATGACCCAACACTCCTCCAGGCTGTGTAAGGGCTATTTTACCAAGAAGGAGAGTGATGGAGTGCTGCATCAGATGACCTGGCCTCCACAATCCCTCGACCTCACCCCAATTGAGATAGTTTGGGATGAGTTGAACCGCAGAGTGAAGGAAAAGCAGCCAACAAGTGCTCAGCATATGTGGGAACTCCTTCAAGACTGTTGGAAAAGCATTCCAGATGAAGCTGGTTGAGAGAATGCCAAGTGTGCAAAGTTGTCATCAAGGCAAACGGTGGCTACTTTGAAGAATCTAAAATCTAAAATATTTTGATTAGTTTAACACTATTTTGGTTACTACATGATTCCATGTGTGTTATTTCATAGTTTTGATGTCTTCACTATTGTTCTACAATGTAGAAAATAGTAAAAATAAAGAACAACCCTTGAATGAGTAGTTGTGTCCAAACTTTTGACTGGTACTGTATGTTATTGTTAGATGAAGTTATGGGCCAATTTGGCATACACTTAGTGTGTAAAGGTAGCCAAAGAGCATTTTACTGAATTAGTGGTGAATTAGTGAATAGCGACACAGAGCTTAATGTGAGTTTCCTTGAGTAGCACTCCCGATCTTGCTCTGATAATGTGTAGTAATATTCAGAATATGTTGTGAAAAACTACAATCTTTGCTCACCATTTTTGCTCCATGCAGATACAGTGGGGAAAAAAAGTATTTAGTCAGCCACCAATTGTGCAAGTTCTCCCACTTAAAAAGATGAGAGAGGCCTGTAATTTTCGTCATAGGTACACGTCAACTATGACATACAAAATGAGGGAAAAAAATCCAGAAAATCACATTGTAGGATTTTTTATGAATTTATTTGCAAATTATGGTGGAAAATAAGTATTTGGTCAATAACAAAAGTTTCTCAATACTTTGTTATATACCCTTTGTTGGCAATGACACAGGTCAAAACGTTTTCTGTAAGTCTTCATAAGGTTTTCACACACTGTTGCTGGTATTTTGGCCCATACCTCCATGCAGATCTTCTCTAGAGCAGTGATGTTTTGGGGCTGTCGCTGGGCAACATGGACTTTCAACTCCCTCCAAAGATTTTCTATGGGGTTGAGATCTGGAGACTGGCTAGGCCACTCCAGGACCTTGAAATGCTTCTTACGAAGCCACTCCTTCGTTGCCCGGGCGGTGTGTTTGGGATCATTGTCATGCTGAAAGACCCATTCACGTTTCATCTTCAATGCCCTTGCTGATGGAAGGAGGTTTTCACTCAAAATCTCACGATACATTGCCCCATTCATTCTTTCCTTTTACACGGATCAGTCGTCCTGGTCCCTTTGCAGAATAACAGCCCCAAAGCATGATGTTTCCACCCCCATGCTTCACAGTAGGTATGGTGTTCTTTGGATGCAACTCAGCATTCTTTGTCCTCCAAACACGACGAGTTGAGTTTTTACCAAAAAGTTATATTTTGGTTTCATCTGACCATATGACATTCTCCCAATCCTCTTCTGGATCATCCAAATGCACTCTAGCAAACTTCAGACGGGCCTGGACATGTACTGGCTTAAGCAGGGGGACACGTCTTGTACTGCAGGATTTGAGTCCCTGGCGGCGTAGTGTGTTACTGATGGTAGGCTTTGTTACTTTGGTCCCAGCTCTCTGCAGGTCATTCACTAGGTCCCCCCGTGTGGTTCTGGGATTTTTGCTCACCGTTCTTGTGATCATTTTGACCCCACGGGGTGAGATCTTGCGTGGAGCCCCAGATCGAGGGAGATTATCAGTGGTTTTGTATGTCTTCCATTTCCTAATAATTGCTCCCACAGTTGATTTCTTCAAACCAAGCTGCTTACCTATTGCAGATTCAGTCTTCCCAGCCTGGTCCAGGTCTACAATTTTGTTTCTGGTGTCCTTTGACAGCTCTTTGGTCTTGGCCATAGTGGAGTTTGGAGTGTGACTGTTTGAGGTTGTGGACAGGTGTCTTTTATACTGACAACAAGTTCAAACAGGTGCCATTAATACAGGTAACGAGTGGAGGACAGAGGAGCCTCTTAAAGAAGAAGTTACAGGTCTGTGAGAGCCAGAAATCTTGCTTGTTTGTAGGTGACCAAATACTTATTTTCCACCATAATTTGCAAATAAATTCATAAAAAATCCTACAATGTGATTTTCTGGAGAAAAAAAATCTCAATTTGTCTGTCATAGTTGACGTGTACCTATGATGAAAATTACAGGCCTCTCTCATCTTTTTAAGTGGGAGAACTTGCACAATTGGTGGCTGACTAAATACTTTTTTTCCCCACTGTATACTACATCCATAACTAGAGGTTATTAGCATGGAGGAGTTCAGATATACTACATCCATAACTAGAGGTTATTAGCATGGAGGAGTTCAGATATACTACATCCATAACTAGAGGTTATTAGCATGGAGGAGTTCAGATATACTACATCCATAACTAGAGGTTATTAGCATGGAGGAGTTCAGATATACTACATCCATAACTAGAGGTTATTAGCATGGAGGAGTTCAGATATACTACATCCATAACTAGAGGTTATTAGCATGGAGGAGTTCAGATATACTACATCCATAACTAGAGGTTATTAGCATGGAGGAGTTCAGATATACTACATCCATAACTAGAGGTTATTAGCATGGAGGAGTACAGATATACTACATCCATAACTAGAGGTTATTAGCATGGAGGAGTTCAGATATACTACATCCATAACTAGAGGTTATTAGCATGGAGGAGTTCAGATATACTACATCCATAACTAGAGGTTATTAGCATGGAGGAGTTCAGATATACTACATCCATAACTAGAGGTTATTAGCATGGAGGAGTTCAGATATACTACATCCATAACTAGAGGTTATTAGCATGGAGGAGTTCAGATATACTACATCCATAACTAGAGGTTATTAGCATGGAGGAGTTCAGATATACTACATCCATAACTAGAGGTTATTAGCATGGAGGAGTTCAGATATACTACATCCATAACTAGAGGTTATTAGCATGGAGTTCAGATATACTACATCCATAACTAGAGGTTATTAGCATGGAGGAGTTCAGATATACTACATCCATAACTAGAGGTTATTAGCATGGAGGAGTTCAGATATACTACATCCATAACTAGAGGTTATTAGCATGGAGGAGTTCAGATATACTACATCCATAACTAGAGGTTATTAGCATGGAGGAGTTCAGATATACTACATCCATAACTAGAGGTTATTAGCATGGAGGAGTTCAGATGTACTACATCCATAACTAGAGGTTATTAGCATGGAGGAGTTCAGATATACTACATCCATAACTAGAGGTTATTAGCATGGAGGAGTTCAGATGTACTACATCCATAACTAGAGGTTATTAGCATGGAGGAGTTCAGATATACTACATCCATAACTAGAGGTTATTAGAATGGAGGAGTTTCTGCAGCCAAATTGTGTTGCATAGCAACAAACAGCAAACACAGAAATGGTCCTATATTGGAGAGTAAAAGTCGTCTGGCACTCTGCTTAGGATTTCAACAACTTTAATAACTTATTTCGAGCCTAGAATCATCGATGTTACTGCTAATCTGAAAACAAGACAAAATATGACTATTGTTGCTCACTTGACTGTCTTAAGACAATTGTCAAATAATTAAAGATGTCAGTTGTTGTACAATTTCATGGGTATGCTCTGGGTATCACCTTTTATCTCAAATAAACAGTGTATTTCTGCTGTTGTGGTTCTTTAACCATCTGTCTGACTTTGTCGTTCACACAGGAGACAGACGTGGCTATCGTGGATCCTCTGGGGAGCCTCAACAACATGATGCTGACGAGGCAGAAAGGTCTCTCTCCAGATCAGAACACCTTAAGAAAAACCATCTGAGACCCACTGGGAAGAAATCTCACTGCTGCTCTGACTGTGGGAAACGTTGCAAGTCTTCATCAGAACTTAAAATACACCAGCGAGTACACACACAGGAGAGAAACCTTATAGCTGTGATCAATGTGGGAGGAGTTTTACACGGTCAAGCTACCTGATAGTGCACCAGAGAACACACACAGGAGATAAACCGTATAGCTGTGATCAATGTGGGAAGAGTTTTACTCAGTCAAGGGCGCTGATAGTACATCTGAGAACACACACAGGAGAGAAATCACCATATAGGTGTACTCAATGTGGGAAGAGTTTTACTCAGTCAAGCGCCCTGATAGTACATCTGAGAACACACACAGGAGAGAAACCTTACGACTGCTCTGACTGTGGAAAGACTTTTGTTAGTTTAAGAGCTTTAAAATCACACCAGAGAACACACACAGGAGAGAAACCTTATGGCTGTAATCAATGTGTCAAGAGTTTTACTCAGTCAAGCGGCCTGGTAGTACACCAGAGAACACACACAGGAGAGAAACCGTATAGCTGTACTCAATGTGGGAAGAGTTTTATTCAGTCAAGCGCGCTGATAGTACATCTGAGAACACACACAGGAGAGAAACCTTACGACTGCTCTGACTGTGGAAAGACTTTTGTTAGTTTAAGAGCTTTAAAATCACACCAGAGAACACACACAGGAGAGAAATCACCATATAGCTGTACTCAATGTGGGAAGAGTTTTACTCAGTCATGCTCCATGATAGTGCACCAGAGAACACACACAGGAAATAAACCTTTTAGCTGTGATCAATGTGGGAAGAGTTTTGGTACATCTGTGTATCTGACGATACACCAGAGAACACACACAGGAGAGAAACCTTATGGCTGTAATCAATGTGTCAAGAGTTTTACTCAGTCAAGCGGCCTGGTAGTACACCAGAGAACACACACAGGAGAGAAATCGTATAGCTGTACTCAATGTGGGAAGAGTTTTACTCAGTCAAGCACGCTGATAGTACATCTGAGAACACACACAGGAGAGAAACCTTACGACTGCTCTGACTGTGGAAAGACTTTTGTTAGTTTAAGAGCTTTAAAATCACACCAGAGAACACACACAGGAGAGAAATCACCATATAGCTGTACTCAATGTGGGAAGAGTTTTACTCGGTCAATCTCCCTGATAGTGCACCAGAGAACACACACAGGAGAGAAACCGTATAGCTGTACTCAATGTGGGAGGAGTTTTATGCAGTCAAGTGGCCTTATAGTACATCTGAGAACTCACACAGGAGAGAAGACATATAGCTGTGATCATGTGACAAGAGATACTCTGATAAAATATCTCTGATCAAACATCAGAAAATACATACATGAAGGAGTTGATTCATGATATCAATGAAATAATGTCACAATGTAGAATATTTAAACATTGTAGTAGGAGTATTTTAATTAATAACGTCACAATGTAGAATGTTTTAACATTGTAGTAGGAGTATTTTAATTAATAATGTCACAATGTAGAATGTTTTAACATTGTAGTAGGAGTATTTTAATTAATAACGTCACAATGTAGAATGTTTTAACATTGTAGTAGGAGTATTTTAATTAATAATGTCACAATGTAGAATGTTTTAACATTGTAGTAGGAGTATTTTAATGAATGTCACGATGTAGAACCTTAAACGTTTCCCCCTGTTCTATTTATTTCAGCATGATATGGATATTAGTCTCTGGAAAAAATACAGACTCTGAATTGAAACAGTATTTATGTGATTTAACAAAAAGTGACTAACAAAAAAAAAGTTGTGTTACACTTACCGCGTTGGCGACCCACTTGAATCAAAATGCAACACTTCTAAATGTAGCTAGCTGTTTGCTACAAATTGTCTTGTAGTGTCTGTTGTCGGCAGGATATTGCTGTCAATCAAGGAGTCCGCTTAAGCTGCACCGTGTTTTAGAGGCTTTTATTAAAATCACGAGGTTACAGCATAAGTTACAGACCCGCGAAGTCTGGAGAAGCTCCGTTTCCCAAATTAATCTGAATGCTTCTGCCTTTCCCTTTGTCTAACCCATATTTATAAACTATGGCAATAAATGGGTCGCTCCCTTTTCCATCCAATCACCGGTCTCCCCTGGGGCGTCACCCTCCAACTGCTACATTCAAACTTAAGATAAACAGTTCTTCTTTGTCCCTCAAGACTAGTCATAATCGTCATACACGACAGTCTTCTAACCAGTGATGTACACATTATTCCCAGATTCCATGTGGTGTTTGAGCTGTTAGTTTTAACAGGACGTGCAACCTCATCTCCCCCCTCTCCTGCAATTGATTTCAACGTGATATTGATATGAGTGATGACAAATAAGTGTTGCGTTTCTCTTCGTTTTGGGGACCCTAAATGTAAATGCATCCCTCCAAAATGTAGCTGACTGTCTTCTGCAGGTTGTCCTCTAACCAGTGAGGTAAAAGTTATCTCCCATTTCCATGTGTTTTTTTAGTTGTGTTAGTTTCAACATCACATACAACCTGATTTCCCCCCTAATCGATATCAGTGATTTATTGCCACTTGTCAAAACAACAGCGTTTTTGGTGCTTGTGCAGTTTAAAAGGAGCTTGTTTAAAAAAATAAAAGTAATATTACTGCTATTGTGGAACATGTTTGTGTCGATAGTACATTTTTTAGGTTTAGGTTTTCAATATATCACAAACCATTTCTTTTCATATTGGTTATTGATTTGGACACGTTAAAACTGTGTTTTGACATTGGGCAGTATCCCACCGAGCAAAATGTTTTTGAAAAGAAGACTATGCCCGAAGTCCAATCTACCTTCGTTTTATTTTATACTTATTTATTTCTACGTTTACATTTGTAATTATTCCATGCATCACCATTAAGTGAATTATTGCCAATACATATTAAATGGGGTGTACATTCGGTTTTGATATTTCATAATATTTACATTTCATGTAACATTTAGTAATCATTATTATTTATGCAACCAACTGACAATTTTTTTGTACAATTATATTGTTTATAAACAGTGTAGTAAAACCAGCTTATATTTTGGGCTGGATATTACATCATATTCTTACTGTTTTAACCAATGTTATTTCCTTAGATGCTCTTTAGTCTTTCAGCTTTTATTGATATTCTTTAGTTTTTTATCATCTTATGTTTGTTGTGTAGTAAATATTTCAGTGTTTATTTTCATAGTGTTTATTAGTTTTTTCCTGTGAGTCCACGGTGTTGCATCCATGTCTGAAATGTGCTATATAAATAAAGCTTGATTTGATTTGAACATATTGCAAAACCATTGAACCCAATGACTGACCAATCAACAGACTCTTGCAAAACCAATGAACAAATACAGTACCAGTCAAAAGTTTGGACACACCTGCTCATTCAAGGGTTTTTCTTTATTTTTTACTATTTTCTACATTGTAGAATAATAGTGAAGACATCGAAACTATGAAATAACACATATGGAATCATGTAGTAACCAAAAAAGTGTTAAACAAATATATTTTATATTTGAGATTCTTCAAAGTAGCCACCCTTTGACTTGATGACAGCATTGCACACTTGGCATTCTCTCAACCAGCTTCATGAGGTAGTCACCTGGAATGCATTTCAATTAACAGGTGTGCCTTGTTAAACGTTAATTTGTGGAATTTCTTTCCTTAATGCATTCGAGCCAATGAGTCGTGTTGTGACAAGGTAGGGTGGTATACAGAAGATGGCCCTATTTGGTAAAAGACCAAGTCCATATTATGGCAATAACAGCTCAAATAAGCAAAGAGAAACGACAGTCCATCATTACTTTAAGACATGAAGGTTAGACAATATGCAACATTTCAGGAACTTTGAAAGTTTCTTCAAGTGCAGTCGCAAAAACCATCAAGCGCTATGATGAAACTGGCTCTCATGAGGAACGTCACAGGAAAGGCAGACCCAGAGTTAACTCTGCTGCAGAGGATAAGTTAATTAGAGTTATCAGCCTCAGAAATTGCAGCCCAAATAAATGCTTCACAGAGTTCAAGTAACAGACACATCTCAACATCAACTGTTCAGAGGGGACTGTGTGAATCAGGCCTTCATGGTCGAATTGCTGCAAAGAAACCACTACTAAAAGGACACCAATAATAAGAAGAGACTTGCTTGGACCAAGAAACACGAGCAATGGACATTAGACCGGTGGAAATGTGTCCTTTGGTCTGATGTAGATGTTCCAAAGGTCAGCATCAGTGGCTTGTAGTCTGTGTGTGGAAGCCAGGAGATGCTAAATGTGTTTATGTTAATTAATGGTCAATTACCGTGAGACCGACAGTTATTTGCATCGACGAAGTCGTCCCCACAGTGACCGTATGTACATATCCCAACCAGAAGCCATGGATTACAGGCAACATCGGCACCGAGCTAAAATAGAGCTGCTGCTTTTCAAGGAGTGGGACACTAATCCGGACGCTTATAAGGATTCCCGCTATGCCCTCAGATGAACCATCAAACAGGCAAAGCGTCAATACAGGACTAAGACTGAATCCTACTACACCGGCTCTGACGCTCGTCGGATGTGGCAGGGCTTGCAAACTATTACGGACTACAAAGGGAAACCCAGCCGCGAGCTGCCCAGTGACGCGAGCCTACTAGACGAGCTAAATGCCTTTTATGCTCGCTTCGAGGCAAGCAACACTGAAGCATGCATGAGAGCACCAGCTGTTCCAGATGACTGTGTGATCACGCTTTCCATAGCCGATATGAGCAAGACCTTTAAACAGGTCAACATTCACAAATCCGCAGGGCCAGACCGATTACCAGGACTTGTACTCAAAGCATGCGCGGACCAACAGGCAAGTGTCTTCACTGACATTTTCAACCTCTCCCTGACCAAGTCTGTAATACCTAGCCCCTGTGCCCAAGAAAGTGAAGGTAACCTTCCTAAATGATTACCGCCCCATAGCACTCATGTCGGTAGCCATGAAGTGTTTTGAAAGGCTGGTCACATCAATACTATCTTCCTGGAAACCCTAGACCCACTCCAATTCGCATACCGCCCCAACAGATCCATGGATGACACAATCTCAATCGTACTTCACACTGCCCTTTCCCACCTGGACAAAATGAAGACCTATGTAAGAATGACAGCCTATAGGGAAGAGGTCAGAGACCTGGCAGTCTGGTGCCAGGACAACAACCTCTCCCTCAATGTGAGCAAGACAAAGGAGCTGATCGTGGACTACAGGAAAAGGAGGGCCGAACAGGCCACCATTTACATCGATGGGGCTGTAGTGGAGCGGGTTGAGAGTTTCAAGTTCCTTGGTGTCCACATCACCAACGAACTATCATGGTCCAAACACACCAAGACAGTCGTGAAGAGGGCAAGACAACATCTTTTCCCCCTCAGGAGAAAGATTTGGCACGGGTCCTCAGATCCTCAAAACGTTATACAGCTGCACCATCGAGAGCATCCTGACCAGTTGCATCACCGCCTGGTATGGCAACTGCTCGGCATCCGACCGCAAGGCGCTACAGAGGGTAGTGCGTATGGCCCAGTACATCACTGGGGCCAAGCTTCCTTCCATCTAGGACCTATATACTAGGCAGTGTCAGAAGAAGGCCCAAAAAATTGTCAAAGACTCCAGTCACCCAAGTCATAGACTGTTCTCTTTGCTACCACACGGCAAGTGGTACCGGAGCGCCAAGTCTAGGACCAAAAGGCTCCTTAACAGCTTCTACCCCCAAGCCATAAGACTGCTGAACAATTAATCCCCTCCCTCCTTTGTTTTTACACTGCTGCTACTCGCTGTTTATTATCTATGCATAGTCACTTTACCCCTACCGACATGTACAAATTACCTCGACTAACCTGTACCCCAGCACATTACCTCGGTACCGGTACCCCCTGTATATAGCCTCATTATTACCTGGACTAACCTGTACCCCGGCACATTACCTCGGTACCGTATTTGACAAATAACATTTGATTTGATTTGACTTTAAATATTCACCATGCAATAAGAATTGTCTTGATAGAATGAAGAGGTAACTTCATGGATCATTTATCCAATGTATTGAAAGCTAGCCAATGTTACAGTTTGAATAGCCTAGCCAGCTACTGTAAATGTCAATGTGTGTTTCATTAGCTAGCGCTCTCTCTGTCAGTTAATTGCATTTCTGAATCATGTTTTGGAATGATTATATGTCTCATTTCAAGTATCTAGCTGCAGGCTTAAAGAAACATTCCAATCATATACTTTGCACAGAAACCCAAATAAAAGCATGTATATAGAAAGAAGTGTGTGTGTCATATCTGCTAGAATGGAGGTTTAGAAACGACAGCAGCATATTAACCAGTACATATGGCATAGCCTACACATATAGCATACCTTGCAGTACAATCTACTCTAAAAACAGTTGTACAATGTGCTGTGCAATAAGATCCCCAGAGTTTGATTTCTAAACATTTTACATTTACATTTTAGTCATTTAGCAGACGCTCTTATCCAGAGAGACTTACAGTAGTGAGTCATTTAGCAGACGCTCTTATCCAGAGAGACTTACAGTAGTGAGTCATTTAGCAGACGCTCTTATCCTGAGACTTACGGTAGTGAGTCATTTAGCAGACGCTCTTATCCAGAGAGACTTACAGTAGTGAGTCATTTAGCAGACGCTCTTATCCAGAGAGACTTACAGTAGTGAGTCATTTAGCAGACGCTCTTATCCAGAGACTTACAGTAGTGAGTCATTTAGCAGACGCTCTTATCCTGAGACTTACAGTAGTGAGTCATTTAGCAGACACTCTTATCCTGAGACTTACGGTAGTGAGTCATTTAGCAGACGCTCTTATCCAGAGAGACTTACAGTAGTGAGTCATTTAGCAGACGCTCTTATCCTGAGACTTACAGTAGTGAGTCATTTAGCAGAGGCTCTTATCCAGAGAGACTTACAGTAGTGAGTCATTTAGCAGACGCTCTTATCCAGAGAGACTTACAGTAGTGAGTCATTTAGCAGACACTCTTATCCTGAGACTTACGGTAGTGAGTCATTTAGCAGACGCTCTTATCCAGAGAGACTTACAGTAGTGAGTCATTTAGCAGACGCTCTTATCCTGAGACTTACAGTAGTGAGTCATTTAGCAGACGCTCTTATCCAGAGAGACTTACGGTAGTGAGTCATTTAGCAGACGCTCTTATCCAGAGAGACTTACAGTAGTGAGTCATTTAGCAGACGCTCTTATCCTGAGACTTGCAGTAGTGAGTCATTTAGCAGACGCTCTTATCCAGAGACTTACAGTAGTGAGTCATTTAGCAGACGCTCTTATCCAGAGAGACTTACAGTAGTGAGTCATTTAGCAGACGCTCTTATCCTGAGACTTACGGTAGTGAGTCATTTAGCAGACGCTCTTATCCAGAGAGACTTACAGTAGTGAGTCATTTAGCAGACGCTCTTATCCTGAGACTTACAGTAGTGAGTCATTTAGCAGACGCTCTTATCCAGAGAGACTTACAGTAGTGAGTCATTTAGCAGACGCTCTTATCCAGAGAGACTTACAGTAGTGAGTCATTTAGCAGACACTCTTATCCTGAGAGACTTACAGTAGTGAGTCATTTAGCAGACGCTCTTATCCTGAGACTTACAGTAGTGAGTCATTTAGCAGACGCTCTTATCCAGAGAGACTTACGGTAGTGAGTCATTTAGCAGACGCTCTTATCCAGAGAGACTTACAGTAGTGAGTCATTTAGCAGACGCTCTTATCCTGAGACTTGCAGTAGTGAGTCATTTAGCAGACGCTCTTATCCAGAGACTTACAGTAGTGAGTCATTTAGCAGACGCTCTTATCCTGAGACTTACGGTAATGAGTCATTTAGCAGACGCTCTTATCCAGAGAGACTTACAGTAGTGAGTCATTTAGCAGACGCTCTTATCCTGAGACTTGCAGTAGTGAGTCATTTAGCAGACACTCTTATCCAGAGCCATATAAGATATGTAGACTGATAAAGAGCCTGTAGGATTATAGACAAAACTGTTGGGAAATGAATGTTTGACTTTCAAATACTAAATGTTTAGTGAATGGGAGTATATTTATGTGCTTTACATGATTAACTGTCCTACTAACCTTCTAGAAGTTGACGGTGCCAAAATCTTACCAATGCATTCATTATTCTACTAACTATGACTGAGTGTGAGACATGTTTTCCAGAATGTACGTTTCATGCATATACATACGAACACTATCACAAATAGTGTTTCACCATTTATTGAGTACGGAGAGAAACAGCAAAGGTGTCTCAGGCAGTATGTGAAGTATCTAAATATAGTGAAACCTACCAATCAATGTGTTTCAAGTGCCATGGAGGGCACAATCTTACAATGTTGCAGTCCAGAAAAGAGACATTTACCATCTCTGCCAAAAGTCTGGGCCTCTGATGGAGACTGTAGAACTGTCATCAATGCATGCTTCAGTATTCCCCCTTCTCTCTAGGAGCATTTGTGTGCCCAGTCCCCAAAGGTGTATGGAAAAGATCCCCCCCTGCTCACCAATGTAGCTGACCGATGTAGAGACAAGTGCCTTAGCAGAATGCAATTTAAAGCTTGTGTGGTCCAGAGATGAGAACATTACCATCTATGATAAAAGCCTGGGCTACTGACGGGACAATAGAATTCTCCCCACTGCATGTCTTTACACATGTCATTACACTAGCTGATAGGACTGGGAATAAACACTTCTTTCATTTTTTTCTGTTAGTTAAACAGCAGTTACCTTGCCAGCTACATCAATCGACTAAAGAGTTGCCAGTTTCTGCTCTGCTTGCTTTTACAACTCGGAAAAAGCGTGGAACACACTGACAGCAGCTCCCTCTGTTCAACTCTTCCTGCTGGTCCAGCCGGCCTTCCAGAAGCACTGTTGTGCCGCTTGTTGTATCACATTGCAATGATAAAACTGCAATTTCAGATGTGGGAGGGACATGACCCCCTGCAAATAGCACTTTTCAGTACTGCTCAAATAAATCATGCCTTTCCGAGAGCAACATTTCCTTTTCAACTGGAAGCAATGTGCCCAATAAGTCCTTGATGACAACAAAATCATAAACAACAGTGTAGGTTAATAAGTCCTTAGTTTATGAGTTATGCTCAGGTAAAACAATTTGGCTAATCTATACTTCCAACTCCTGTTCTTGAAGACTGGAAATCCAACAGACAGTTTTTTCTGTAGGCCTAAAGATATAACCTAATCGTATTATTATCTGTAGTAGAAAGCAATGGGTTAGAAGAAGCCTACATAACAAACTCAATAAGTTAAATGCAACATCCATTTATGGCCAGCTACAGTTGAAGTCGAAAGTTGACATACACTTAGGTTGGAGTCATTAAAACCATTCCACAAATTTCTTGTTAACAAACTATACTTTTGGCAAGTCGGTTAGGACATCTACTTTGCGCATGACACAAGTAATTTTTCCAACAATTGTTTACAGACAGATTATTTCACTTATAATTCACTGTATCACAATTCCAGTGGGTCAGAAGTTTACATACACTAAGTTGACTGTGCCTTTAAACAGCTTGGAAAATTCCAGAAAATTATGGCTTTAGAAGCTTCTGATAGGCTAATTGACATAATTTGAGTCAATTGGAGGTGTACCTGTGGATGTATTTCAAGGCCTACCTTCAAACTCAGTGCCTCTTTGCTTGACATCATGGGAAAATCTAAAGAAATCAGCCAAGACCTCAGAAAAAAAATTGTAGACCTCCACAAGTCTGGTTCATTCTTGGAGCAATTTCCAAATGCCTGAAGGTACCACGTTCATCTGTACAAACAATAGTACGCAAGTATAAACACCATGGGACCACGCAGCCGTCATACCGCTCAGGAAGGAGACGCGTTCTGTCTCCTAGAGATGAATGTACTTTGGTTCGAAAAGTGCAAATCAATCCCAGAACAACAGCAAAGGACCTTGTGAAGATGCTGGAGGAAACATGTACAAAAGTATCTATGTACACAGTAAAACGCATCATGAGGAAGGAAAATTATGTGTATATATTGAAGGAACATCTCAAGACATCAGTCAGGAAGTTAAAGCTTGGTCGCAAATGGGTCTTCCAAATGGACAATGACCCCAAACATACTTCCAAAGTTGTGGCAAAATGGCTTAAGGACAACAAAGTCAAGATATTGGAGTGGCCATCACAAAGCCCTGACCTCAATCCTATAGGACATTTGTGGGCAGAACTGAAAAAGCGTGTGTGAGCAAGGAGGCCTACAAACCTGACTCAGTTACACCAGCTCTGTCAGGAGGAATTGGCCAAAATTCACCCAACTTATTGTGGGAAGCTTGTGGAAGGCTACCCAAAACGTTTCACCCAAATTAAACAATTTAAAGGCAAAGATACCAAATACTAATTCAGTGTATGTAAACTTCTGACCCACTGGGAATGTGATGAAAGAAATAAAAGCTGAAATAAATCATTTTCTCTACTATTATTCTGACATTTCACATTCTTAAAATAACGTGGTGATCCTAACTGACCTAAGACATGGAATTTTTTACTAGGATTAAATGTCAGGAATTGTGAAAAACTGGGTTTAAATGTATTTGGCTAAGGTGTATGTAAACTTCCGACTTCAACTGTATGTAAACTCTAACATTGATTTATCCTGCAATAGATGTTCAATTGGTCATATTATTTTTTGTCTTCTTCTAATGCCTCTTAAGCAGGTTGACAAGCAGGGTTATTTCAGGTTAGCAGTGTGGTTAAGGTTAGGGTTAGGCATTAGGGTTAGCAGTGTGGTTAAGGTTAGGGTTAGGCATTAGGGTTAGCAGTGTGGTTAAGGTTAGGGTTATTTAAGGTTAGGGTTATTTCAGGTTAGCAGTGTGGTTAAGGTTAGGGTTAGGCATTAGGGTTAGCAGTGTGGTTAAGGTTAGGGTTAGGAATTAGGGTTAGCAGTGTGGTTAAGGTTAGGGTTAGGCATTAGGGTTAGCAGTGTGGTTAAGGTTAGGGTTATTTAAGGTAAGAGTTAGCAGTGTGGTTAAGGTTAGGGTTAGGCATTAGGGTTAGCAGTGTGGTTAAGGTTAGGGTTATTTAAGGTTAGGGTTAGGCATTAGGGTTAGCAGTGTGGTTAAGGTTAGGGTTAGGCATTAGGGTTAGCAGTGTGGTTAAGGTTAGGGTTATTTAAGGTTAGGGTTAGGCATTAGGGTTAGCAGTGTGGTTAATGTTAGGGTTAGGCATTAGGGTTAGCAGTGTGGTTAAGGTTAGGGTTAGGTATTAGGGTTAGCGGTGTGGTTAAGGTTAGGGTTAGCAGTGTGGTTAAGGTTAGATTTAAAGTCAGATTTTATGACTGTGGTACTAACCTGTGCTCTTAAGGGGAAAGTAATCAAAAAGCAATCAGATTACGTTACTGAGATAGGGTAATCCAACATGTATGTTACTGATGACAATGTTGAACAGGTAACTAGTAACTAATGGATTACATTTACAAAGTATACCTATCCAACCCTGGATACAGTATATACAGTGGAAAGTATACCTATCCAACCCTTGATCCAGTATATACAGTGGAAAGTATACCTATCCAACCCTGGATCCAGTATATACAGTGGAAAGTATACCTATCCAACCCTTGATCCAGTATATACAGTGGAAAGTATACCTATCCAACCCTTGATACAGTATATACAGTGGAAAGTATACCTATCCAACCCTGGATACAGTATATACAGTGGAAAGTATACCTATCCAACCCTTGATACAGTATATACAGTGGAAAGTATACCTATCCAACCCTTGATCCAGTATATACAGTGGATAGTATACCTATCCAACCCTTGATACAGTATATACAGTGGAAAGTATACCTATCCAACCCTGGATACAGTATATACAGTGGAAAGTATACCTATCCAACCCTTGATACAGTATATACAGTGGAAAGTATACCTATCCAACCCTGGATCCAGTATATACAGTGGAAAGTATACCTATCCAACCCTGGATACAGTATATACAGTGGAAAGTATACCTATCCAACCCTGGATCCAGTATATACAGTGGAAAGTATACCTATCCAACCCTTGATACAGTATATACAGTGGAAAGTATACCTATCCAACCCTTGATACAGTATATACAGTGGAAAGTATACCTATCCAACCCTGGATACAGTATATACAGTGGAAAGTATACCTATCCAACCCTGGATCCAGTATATACAGTGGAAAGTATACCTATCCAACCCTTGATACAGTATATACAGTGGAAAGTATACCTATCCAACCCTGGATCCAGTATATACAGTGGAAAGTATACCTATCCAACCCTTGATACAGTATATACAGTGCATTTGGAAAGTATACCTATCCAACCCTGGATACAGTATATACAGTGGAAAGTATACCTATCCAACCCTGGATACAGTATATACAGTGGAAAGTATCCCTATCCAACCCTGGATACAGTATATACAGTGGAAAGTATACCTATCCAACCCTGGATACAGTATATACAGTGGAAAGTATACCTATCCAACCCTGGATACAGTATATACAGTGGAAAGTATACCTATCCAACCCTTGATACAGTATATACAGTGCATTTGGAAAGTATACCTATCCAACCCTGGATACAGTATATACAGTGGAAAGTATCCCTATCCAACCCTGGATACAGTATATACAGTGGAAAGTATCCCTATCCAACCCTGGATACAGTATATACAGTGGAAAGTATACCTATCCAACCCTGGATACAGTATATACAGTGGAAAGTATACCTATCCAACCCTTGATACAGTATATACAGTGGAAAGTATACCTATCCAATCCTGGATACAGTATATACAGTGGAAAGTATACCTATCCAACCCTGGATACAGTATATACAGTGGAAAGTATCCCTATCCAACCCTGGATCCAGTATATACAGTGGAAAGTATCCCTATCCAACCCTTGATACAGTATATACAGTGGAAAGTATACCTATCCAACCCTGGATCCAGTATATACAGTGGAAAGTATACCTATCCAACCCTGGATACAGTATATACAGTGGAAAGTATACCTATCCAACCCTGGATCCAGTATATACAGTGGAAAGTATACCTATCCAACCCTTGATACAGTATATACAGTGGAAAGTATACCTATCCAACCCTTGATACAGTATATACAGTGGAAAGTATACCTATCCAACCCTGGATACAGTATATACAGTGGAAAGTATACCTATCCAACCCTTGATCCAGTATATACAGTGGAAAGTATACCTATCCAACCCTTGATACAGTATATACAGTGGAAAGTATACCTATCCAACCCTGGATCCAGTATATACAGTGGAAAGTATACCTATCCAACCCTTGATACAGTATATACAGTGCATTTGGAAAGTATACCTATCCAACCCTGGATACAGTATATACAGTGGAAAGTATACCTATCCAACCCTGGATACAGTATATACAGTGGAAAGTATCCCTATCCAACCCTGGATACAGTATATACAGTGGAAAGTATACCTATCCAACCCTGGATACAGTATATACAGTGGAAAGTATACCTATCCAACCCTGGATACAGTATATACAGTGGAAAGTATACCTATCCAACCCTTGATACAGTATATACAGTGCATTTGGAAAGTATACCTATCCAACCCTGGATACAGTATATACAGTGGAAAGTATCCCTATCCAACCCTGGATACAGTATATACAGTGGAAAGTATCCCTATCCAACCCTGGATACAGTATATACAGTGGAAAGTATACCTATCCAACCCTGGATACAGTATATACAGTGGAAAGTATACCTATCCAACCCTTGATACAGTATATACAGTGGAAAGTATACCTATCCAACCCTGGATACAGTATATACAGTGGAAAGTATACCTATCCAACCCTGGATACAGTATATACAGTGGAAAGTATCCCTATCCAACCCTGGATCCAGTATATACAGTGGAAAGTATCCCTATCCAACCCTTGATACAGTATATACAGTGGAAAGTATACCTATCCAACCCTTGATACAGTATATACAGTGCATTTGGAAAGTATACCTATCCAACCCTGGATACAGTATATACAGTGGAAAGTATACCTATCCAACCTTGATACAGTATATACAGTGGAAAGTATACCTATCCAACCCTTGATACAGTATATACAGTGCATTTGGAAAGTATACCTATCCAACCCTGGATACAGTATATACAGTGGAAAGTATACCTATCCAACCCTGGATACAGTATATACAGTGGAAAGTATCCCTATCCAACCCTTGATCCAGTATATACAGTGGAAAGTATACCTATCCAACCCTGGATACAGTATATACAGTGGAAAGTATACCTATCCAACCCTTGATACAGTATATACAGTGGAAAGTATACCTATCCAACCCTGGATACAGTATATACAGTGGAAAGTATACCTATCCAACCCTTGATACAGTATATACAGTGGAAAGTATACCTATCCAACCCTGGATACAGTATATACAGTGGAAAGTATACCTATCCAACCCTGGATACAATATATACAGTGGAAAGTATACCTATCCAACCCTGGTTACAGTATATACAGTGGAAAGTATACCTATCCAACCCTTGATACAGTATATACAGTGGAAAGTATACCTATCCAACCCTGGATACAGTATATACAGTGGAAAGTATACCTATCCAACCCTTGATCCAGTATATACAGTGGAAAGTATACCTATCCAACCCTTGATACAGTATATACAGTGGAAAGTATCCCTATCCAACCCTTGATACAGTATATACAGTGGAAAGTATACCTATCCAACCCTTGATCCAGTATATACAGTGGAAAGTATACCTATCCAACCCTTGATACAGTATATACAGTGCATTTGGAAAGTATACCTATCCAACCCTGGATACAGTATATACAGTGGAAAGTATACCTATCCAACCCTGGATACAGTATATACAGTGGAAAGTATACCTATCCAACCCTGGATACAGTATATACAGTGGAAAGTATACCTATCCAACCCTTGATACAGTATATACAGTGGAAAGTATACCTATCCAACCCTGGATACAGTATATACAGTGGAAAGTATACCTATCCAACCCTTGATCCAGTATATACAGTGGAAAGTATACCTATCCAACCCTTGATACAGTATATACAGTGGAAAGTATACCTATCCAACCCTGGATCCAGTATATACAGTGGAAAGTATACCTATCCAACCCTTGATACAGTATATACAGTGCATTTGGAAAGTATACCTATCCAACCCTGGATACAGTATATACAGTGGAAAGTATACCTATCCAACCCTGGATACAGTATATAGAGTGGAAAGTATCCCTATCCAACCCTGGATACAGTATATACAGTGGAAAGTATACCTATCCAACCCTGGATACAGTATATACAGTGGAAAGTATACCTATCCAACCCTGGATACAGTATATACAGTGGAAAGTATACCTATCCAACCCTTGATACAGTATATACAGTGCATTTGGAAAGTATACCTATCCAACCCTGGATACAGTATATACAGTGGAAAGTATCCCTATCCAACCCTGGATACAGTATATACAGTGGAAAGTATCCCTATCCAACCCTGGATACAGTATATACAGTGGAAAGTATACCTATCCAACCCTGGATACAGTATATACAGTGGAAAGTATACCTATCCAACCCTTGATACAGTATATACAGTGGAAAGTATACCTATCCAACCCTGGATACAGTATATACAGTGGAAAGTATACCTATCCAACCCTGGATACAGTATATACAGTGGAAAGTATCCCTATCCAACCCTGGATCCAGTATATACAGTGGAAAGTATCCCTATCCAACCCTTGATACAGTATATACAGTGGAAAGTATACCTATCCAACCCTTGATACAGTATATACAGTGCATTTGGAAAGTATACCTATCCAACCCTGGATACAGTATATACAGTGGAAAGTATACCTATCCAACCCTGGATACAGTATATAGAGTGGAAAGTATACCTATCCAACCCTTGATACAGTATATACAGTGGAAAGTATACCTATCCAACCCTGGATACAGTATATACAGTGGAAAGTATACCTATCCAACCCTGGATACAGTATATACAGTGGAAAGTATACCTATCCAACCCTGGATACAGTATATACAGTGGAAAGTATACCTATCCAACCCTTGATACAGTATATACAGTGGAAAGTATACCTATCCAACCCTGGATACAGTATATACAGTGGAAAGTATACCTATCCAACCCTTGATCCAGTATATACAGTGGAAAGTATACCTATCCAACCCTTGATACAGTATATACAGTGGAAAGTATCCCTATCCAACCCTTGATACAGTATATACAGTGGAAAGTATACCTATCCAACCCTTGATCCAGTATATACAGTGGAAAGTATACCTATCCAACCCTTGATACAGTATATACAGTGCATTTGGAAAGTATACCTATCCAACCCTGGATACAGTATATACAGTGGAAAGTATACCTATCCAACCCTGGATACAGTATATACAGTGGAAAGTATACCTATCCAACCCTGGATACAGTATATACAGTGGAAAGTATACCTATCCAACCCTTGATACAGTATATACAGTGGAAAGTATACCTATCCAACCCTGGATACAGTATATACAGTGGAAAGTATACCTATCCAACCCTTGATCCAGTATATACAGTGGAAAGTATACCTATCCAACCCTTGATACAGTATATACAGTGGAAAGTATACCTATCCAACCCTGGATCCAGTATATACAGTGGAAAGTATACCTATCCAACCCTTGATACAGTATATACAGTGCATTTGGAAAGTATACCTATCCAACCCTGGATACAGTATATACAGTGGAAAGTATACCTATCCAACCTTGATACAGTATATACAGTGGAAAGTATACCTATCCAACCCTTGATACAGTATATACAGTGCATTTGGAAAGTATACCTATCCAACCCTGGATACAGTATATACAGTGGAAAGTATACCTATCCAACCCTGGATACAGTATATACAGTGGAAAGTATCCCTATCCAACCCTTGATCCAGTATATACAGTGGAAAGTATACCTATCCAACCCTGGATACAGTATATACAGTGGAAAGTATACCTATCCAACCCTTGATACAGTATATACAGTGGAAAGTATACCTATCCAACCCTGGATACAGTATATACAGTGGAAAGTATACCTATCCAACCCTTGATACAGTATATACAGTGGAAAGTATACCTATCCAACCCTGGATACAGTATATACAGTGGAAAGTATACCTATCCAACCCTGGATACAGTATATACAGTGGAAAGTATACCTATCCAACCCTGGATACAGTATATACAGTGGAAAGTATACCTATCCAACCCTTGATACAGTATATACAGTGGAAAGTATACCTATCCAACCCTGGATACAGTATATACAGTGGAAAGTATACCTATCCAACCCTTGATCCAGTATATACAGTGGAAAGTATACCTATCCAACCCTTGATACAGTATATACAGTGGAAAGTATCCCTATCCAACCCTTGATACAGTATATACAGTGGAAAGTATACCTATCCAACCCTTGATCCAGTATATACAGTGGAAAGTATACCTATCCAACCCTTGATACAGTATATACAGTGCATTTGGAAAGTATACCTATCCAACCCTGGATACAGTATATACAGTGGAAAGTATACCTATCCAACCCTGGATACAGTATATACAGTGGAAAGTATACCTATCCAACCCTGGATACAGTATATACAGTGGAAAGTATACCTATCCAACCCTGGATACAGTATATACAGTGGAAAGTATACCTATCCAACCCTTGATACAGTATATACAGTGGAAAGTATACCTATCCAACCCTGGATACAGTATATACAGTGGAAAGTATACCTATCCAACCCTTGATACAGTATATACAGTGGAAAGTATACCTATCCAACCCTGGATACAGTATATACAGTGGAAAGTATACCTATCCAACACTTGATACAGTATATACAGTGGAAAGTATACCTATCCAACCCTTGATACAGTATATACAGTGGAAAGTATACCTATCCAACCCTTGATACAGTATATACAGTGGAAAGTATACCTATCCAACCCTTGATACAGTATATACAGTGGAAAGTATACCTATCCAACCCTGGATCCAGTATATACAGTGGAAAGTATCCCTATCCAACCCTGGATCCAGTATATACAGTGGAAAGTATCCCTATCCAACCCTGGATACAGTATATACAGTGGAAAGTATACCTATCCAACCCTTGATCCAGTATATACAGTGGAAAGTATACCTATCCAACCCTGGATACAGTATATACAGTGGAAAGTATACCTATCCAACCCTGGATACAGTATATACAGTGGAAAGTATACCTATCCAACCCTTGATCCAGTATATACAGTGGAAAGTATCCCTATCCAACCCTGGATACAGTATATACAGTGGAAAGTATACCTATCCAACCCTGGATACAGTATATACAGTGGAAAGTATACCTATCCAACCCTGGATACAGTATATACAGTGGAAAGTATCCCTATCCAACCCTGGATACAGTATATACAGTGGAAAGTATCCCTATCCAACCCTTGATCCAGTATATACAGTGGAAAGTATCCCTATCCAACCCTGGATACAGTATATACAGTGGAAAGTATCCCTATCCAACCCTTGATCCAGTATATACAGTGGAAAGTATACCTATCCAACCCTGGATACAGTATATACAGTGGAAAGTATCCCTATCCAACCCTGGATACAGTATATACAGTGGAAAGTATACCTATCCAACCCTTGATCCAGTATATACAGTGGAAAGTATACCTATCCAACCCTTGATACAGTATATACAGTGGAAAGTATCCCTATCCAACCCTGGATACAGTATATACAGTGGAAAGTATACCTATCCAACCCTTGATCCAGTATATCCAGTGGAAAGTATACCTATCCAACCCTGGATCCAGTATATACAGTGGAAAGTATACCTATCCAACCCTGGATACAGTATATACAGTGGAAAGTATACCTATCCAACCCTTGATACAGTATATACAGTGGAAAGTATACCTATCCAACCCTTGATCCAGTATATACAGTGGAAAGTATACCTATCCAACCCTGGGTACAGTATATACAGTGGAAAGTATCCCTATCCAACCCTGGATACAGTATATACAGTGGAAAGTATACCTATCCAACCCTTGATCCAGTATATAGAGTGGAAAGTATACCTATCCAACCCTGGATACAGTATATACAGTGGAAAGTATACCTATCCAACCCTGGATACAGTATATACAGTGGAAAGTATCCCTATCCAACCCTTGATACAGTATATACAGTGGAAAGTATACCTATCCAACCCTGGATCCAGTATATACAGTGGAAAGTATACCTATCCAACCCTTGATCCAGTATATACAGTGGAAAGTATACCTATCCAACCCTGGATACAGTATATACAGTGGAAAGTATACCTATCCAACCCTTGATCCAGTATATACAGTGGAAAGTATACCTATCCAACCCTGGATACAGTATATACAGTGGAAAGTATCCCTATCCAACCCTTGATACAGTATATACAGTGGAAAGTATACCTATCCAACCCTGGATACAGTATATACAGTGGAAAGTATACCTATCCAACCCTGGATACAGTATATACAGTGGAAAGTATACCTATCCAACCCTTGATACAGTATATACAGTGGAAAGTATACCTATCCAACCCTGGATACAGTATATACAGTGGAAAGTATACCTATCCAACCCTGGATACAGTATATACAGTGGAAAGTATACCTATCCAACCCTGGATACAGTATATACAGTGGAAAGTATACCTATCCAACCCTGGATACAGTATATACAGTGGAAAGTATACCTATCCAACCCTGGATCCAGTATATACAGTGGAAAGTATCCCTATCCAACCCTGGATACAGTATATACAGTGGAAAGTATACCTATCCAACCCTGGATACAGTATATACAGTGGAAAGTATACCTATCCAACCCTTGATCCAGTATATACAGTGGAAAGTATACCTATCCAACCCTGGATACAGTATATACAGTGCATTTGGAAAGTATACCTATCCAACCCTGGATACAGTATATCCAGTGGAAAGTATACCTATCCAACCCTGGATACAGTATATACAGTGGAAAGTATACCTATCCAACCCTGGATACAGTATATACAGTGGAAAGTATACCTATCCAACCCTTGATACAGTATATACAGTGCATTTGGAAAGTATACCTATCCAACCCTGGATACAGTATATCCAGTGGAAAGTATACCTATCCAACCCTGGATACAGTATATACAGTGGAAAGTATACCTATCCAACCCTGGATACAGTATATACAGTGGAAAGTATCCCTATCCAACCCTGGATACAGTATATACAGTGGAAAGTATACCTATCCAACCCTGGATACAGTATATACAGTGGAAAGTATACCTATCCAACCCTGGATACAGTATATCCAGTGGAAAGTATACCTATCCAACCCTGGATACAGTATATACAGTGGAAAGTATCCCTATCCAACCCTGGATCCAGTATATACAGTGGAAAGTATCCCTATCCAACCCTGGATACAGTATATACAGTGGAAAGTATACCTATCCAACCCTGGATACAGTATATACAGTGGAAAGTATACCTATCCAACCCTGGATCCAGTATATACAGTGGAAAGTATACCTACCCAACCCTGGATACAGTATATACAGTGGAAAGTATACCTATCCAACCCTGGATACAGTATATACAGTGGAAAGTATACCTATCCAACCCTTGATCCAGTATATACAGTGGAAAGTATACCTATCCAACCCTGGATACAGTATATACAGTGGAAAGTATACCTATCCAACCCTGGATACAGTATATACAGTGGAAAGTATCCCTATCCAACCCTGGATACAGTATATACAGTGGAAAGTATACCTATCCAACCCTGGATACAGTATATACAGTGGAAAGTATACCTAACCAACCCTGGATACAGTATATACAGTGGAAAGTATACCTATCCAACCCTTGATACAGTATATACAGTGGAAAGTATACCTATCCAACCCTGGATACAGTATATACAGTGGAAAGTATACCTATCCAACCCTGGATACAGTATATACAGTGGAAAGTATACCTATCCAACCCTGGATACAGTATATACAGTGGAAAGTATCCCTATCCAACCCTTGATACAGTATATACAGTGGAAAGTATACCTATCCAACCCTGGATACAGTATATACAGTGGAAAGTATCCCTATCCAACCCTTGATACAGTATATACAGTGGAAAGTATACCTATCCAACCCTGGATACAGTATATACAGTGGAAAGTATACCTATCCAACCCTGGATACAGTATATACAGTGGAAAGTATACCTATCCAACCCTGGATCCAGTATATACAGTGGAAAGTATCCCTATCCAACCCTGGATCCAGTATATACAGTGGAAAGTATACCTATCCAACCCTGGATACAGTATATACAGTGGAAAGTATACCTATCCAACCCTGGATACAGTGCATTTGGAAAGTATTCAGACCCATGACTGTTACGTTACAGCCTTATTCTAAAATGTATTAAATAGTTTTTTTCCACATCAATCTACACACAATACCCCATAATGAGACAGCAAAATACGTTTAATCATTTTAGCAAATGTATAAAAGTTAAAAAAACGGAAAGATTACATTTACATAAGTATTCAGACCCTTTACTCAGTACTTTGTTGAAGCACCTTTGGCAGCGATTACAGCCTTGAGTCTTCTTGGGTATGACGCTACTAGCTTGGCACACCTGTATTTGGGGAGTTTCTCCCATTCTTCTCTGCAGATCCTCTCAAGCTCTGTCAGGTTGGATGGGGAGCGTCGCTGCACAGCTATTTTCAGCTCTCTCCAGAGATGTTAGATCGGGTTCAAGTCCGGGCTTGGGACTTGTCCCGAGGCCACTCCTGCGTTGTGTGCTTAGTGTCATTGTCCTATTGGCAGGTTTTCATCAAGGATGATTGGACGACCGGCATAGTCTTCTTTTAAAAAACATTTTGTTAGGTGGGATAGCACAATGTCAAAACTGTTTTAATGTGTCCAAATCAATAACCAATATGAAAAAAACAGTTTGTGATCTATTAAAAACATAAACATAACATGTACTATCGACACAAACACAATAGTAATCATAATACTTGTGTTATTTTGACAAGTGGCAATAAATCACTGATATCGATTAGGGGGGAAATCAGGTTGTATGTGATGTTGAAACTAACACAACAAAAAAAACACATGGAAACGTGAGATAACTTTTACCTCACTGGTTAGAGGACAACCTGCAGAAGACAGTCAGCTACATTTTGGAGTGATTCATTTAAATTTAGCGGTCCCCAAAACGAAGAGAAACGCAAAACGTATTTGTCATCACTCATATCGATATCACGTTGAAATCAATTGCAGGAGAGGGGGGAGATGAGGTTGCACGTCCTGTTAAAACTAACAGCTCAAAAACCACACGGAATCTGGGAATAATGTGTACATCACTGGTCAGAGGACAATTTGTAGAAAACAGCTAGATACATTTAGAAGTGTTGCGTTTTGATTCAAGTGGGTCGCCAACAAGGTAAGTGTAACGCAACACTTTTTTTTGTTAATCACATAATATTACTCTTTCAATTCAGACTGGATTTTTCCCCTGATGAGGCTAATATCCATATCACGCTGAAATCAATAGAACAGGGGGATTCTACATTGTGACATTATTCATTAAAATACTCCTTCTACTTAAATGTTAAAATCATTCTGAATCGTGACATTAATTAAAATAGCCCTACTATAATGTTAAAAACATTCTACACTGTGTTAGAAATTGCGTAATTCAAATCTGGTATTGGAATAAGAAAAATCAAGAGATATTCAATCCAAGCTAAATTTATTATATGCAAAATGTATGTATGATAAGTATGAAAGTTCGTATACGGGCTCACTGACAAACCACGCAGGGCCGACAGAGAACTAGAATTATTGTTTACAGAAATTTCTCAAGTACTCTGACAGAAAGCCTCCACCTCTTCTGTTGGCCAACCAGAGCAAAGGACTGAGTGTGGTCCAGACTCCATTTCAGCCAATCCGTTGGCGCGGGGGTTGGTCTCAACTCCTTGGCACTCCATTTGTTGCCAGGCATAGTTGCTATGATAATAACCTGCAGAGTCAGCACCGAAAAGACACCGTTCCACTGTACTCTATGTACCTACGTTCAAGGACGGTTCACAGATCACAAAGAGGCAGTGAGGTCTAGTATTTTGAGACACAAGTTCTTATCTCCCCCTACTCCCTAAAACAGCTCCTCACATTAATCACAGCTTGTTAGGTGAAACAATTTATATCAGTACAGTACAAACCCTTCATGCTTAATCATCAATGCATTCCTTCCAAGGTAGTCATCTCATCCAGCTATGAGAAAACAAATCCCCACAGTTCCTACATCCAAGGACGGTTCACAGACAACGGTTCACAGACAACAAAGAGGCAGTGTTCGTATCTGTAAGAAATACAAGTCTTATCTGTCCTTCCCCTAACGTTCCACACATGAATCACAGCCTGTTATGTGAAACAATTTATATCAGTATAGTACAAACCTATGCTCCTCATTAATGCATTCCTTCTAAGCTATTCATCACATACAAATCCAATTATGAGAAAAATAAAACCCAACAATTCCCTCTTTTGACACCCTCTAGGGTGTCACTCATTAAAATACAATACAAACAAAAATAAACACTTTTATTAATAGACAATTTGATAATAAAAGTCCTTCAGTCCTTCCATCGACACCCAACTTGCAAACTGTTACCAGTCATCAAAGAAGTTCAAACCATCACATAAGGAAAGACAAACATTCACATGGCTAACTTGATTAATAAAGCATAAAACACAGGATTAATAGAACACAAAACACAAGATTATTAAAACTCTAGGGTGTGATTAAAGATTTTTAAAGGGAAATTTTTGAATTCCCTCTTTTGACACCATTTATGGTGTCACTCTAAACAGAGTATAATCACCCTTAAGAATAACAGGATATGGAAATTAAATCACAACATTTAATGTTAATAAAAAATAAAAAATTATAATTTTAACCCTCTATTCCTCCCCTACACCTAACATGTACTGAGTTGGCTACCAGCCACCCAGGAATCCTTTACCTTCACATCAGGAAGAATAAACAATCACAGTGGTTAGTAAAAACATAAGGTAATAAATGAGCAAGAACTGAAAATAAATGCGTGTATGTATTTTACTAGGCAAACCATGGATCATCCAGCTTGGTCTCAGAGTCAGTAGCAGAGTCACCCGCATCATCCTGGGCCGGTAACAACAGCATCATACCTGACGCCTGCACCGCTCCTACCACTGACCTCCTGAGACAGGGGACGATGCAAGCAGCACAACACATTAACAGCAAAAACACAATTACTAGGGTCAGAAATCCAGTAACCACCATAGAAGAGTACTCACCAAACCAGTCACTCAGCCAGGAGAACAGCCCACCACTCCCCACTCCAGCCATGCTCTCCATTTCTGCTGACAACTTCTCCAGGCCAACAAGGGCCTTTGTTATGCTCCCGTCAGGGCTAGTATTGTTAGGAATAAACGTACAGCATTGTTCCCCAAACATCTTACAAACACCCCCCTGGTTAGCAAGCAACATGTCAAGTGCTAGTCTATTTTGCCTAGCCACCCTAGAGGTGGCCTCTAGTTGTTCGGACATTCCAGTCAGGGCAGTGCGTGTGTAGTTAACAAATCGCTGTTGGTTATAATATATGTAATTTATCCAAGATCGCTGTTTAGCAGCATCTATGGCAGGACCTATGATTGGCAACAGATGCCACAACCCATCGTTCCTGTTGAGTGCCTGGAACTGTAATGGTACTCCCACAGGCACCCCCAACAGGTTAGAGTGGATCTCCTCTTCTGTTGACCATGGGGCACTACGTCTCCCCCGCCTCATTCTCTCTCTGTCTGAGGTTAGCTGGGCAATCCCCAAAAGTTGGTCTGAGGAAACATCAATAATGGTCAGTGGTATAATTAAACTAGCTAATGCACACGTGCCCTGCCAGTCCCCCTTTAGAATCGGGGTTAGTTTTCTATTTGGTCCACAGATCCACCACACATCAGCCACCCCTTTTGTCTGGGTTTTACCCTCTATTGGCCAAGTGCTGTTCATGGTTACATTCACAGCACAATCCCCGGGTGGTAGCCTACCATAGTTAACACCCTTACCTGTTCCAGTAATGCAACTGTAATTACCTCCATAAGCCTGAACTCCCTCAGGTGCCTTTTGTGGGGGAACCTCAGGGAAAATCAAACTTAGGGCTTTGCACAGGGTGGTGTTTGGCAGTGAATGGTAGAACTCTTCCAATATGCACTGCCATCCTTCCCCTTCTCCTAAAGCGAATGGGTGGGTTGCCAACCCAGGTCTTGCATGCCCACAGATAACACAATTCTGCCTGGCCAGTGTCCTAGCCGTATACCTCATGTATGCCAACCACATATTTTCTTTCCCTTCATAGCCAGTTTCTGTCCCCAATTGGTCGCTGTCCGTTATATCCCTAACATTAATCACCTGAACAGGGTTTGGTACCCTAGTGGGTTGAAGTTGAGCTGGTCCTGGAGCGGGGGTGTGGTCCAACTGGGTCTGTCTCTCCCCAGCTGCAGGTTTGGGTGTGACTGCGATGGTGAACATACCCATGGTGTCTGGTCCGGATCGTACTGCTGCTAAGGTGTACACACCTGCGTCTGTAAGTTTAATGTCTTGAATGGTTAGTAGGATTTCATCACCTTTACATGCACCCCCTTTTGACCCCTGTACACCCCTTATCATTGAAAACCTAGCTGCTTTAGAAGCATCTCCTAATGCATACGGATAGCCTCTACGCCATTCCCAGAAGGTGCCAACATTTGTGATCATATAGTCCCAATATGGACACCACTTTCCCTCACACAGATAAGTACCTCTCTTTAACACATGGGGATTCATTTTGTTACAGTTTCCCTTCTGGTTCCAATTGCAACCAGTGTCCCCAATTCCACTAGCCCTATTCCTCCATGACCAGATCTTACATGGTTCTAGGGACATCACTTGAGATTCCCCTTCCTGTAAGGTAATGACTATGTTATGGTACTGATTGGGAGCTGAGAACACTGTTCCCCATAAGGCGAGCCCCACTCCTAACCACAACATCATCATCACTCCCCTTCTGTTGCCAAGTCCTGTTGTACCTGATCTAGAGTCCTTCCTGGAACTATGTCCTTGGCACAGTGTGTCCTGTGGTACCACACGTCTTTCTTGCTCGTGTTCACCCGCAACGAGTGGCTTGATACCTCTTTTACCCGGAAGGGCCCTTCCCACCTTGGCTCCGTCCACTTTCTGGAATGCACCTTCACTCTCACCCAATCCCCCACCAGGATGTCTCTGTTCTCGTCCGTGGTTTCAACAGCAGGAGTGCGCACTTCCACCACCTGTTTAGACAATCTTTCAACAAGAGAAATTAGCGCTTGCATGTAGTCTGTGTATCTGATTTTTGCAATATCTAGCCTAGGCATACTAAGATTGTCTGCTGGTGGCCCTGGCATTCTGCGTCCTGTCATAAGCTCATGGGGCGTTAAATGGGTGTCAGACCCAGGTGAGTTTCTCATTGACATTAGAGCTAGGGGCAGCGCATCTACCCACTTCAGTTTAGTTCCGGCCATGATTTTGGCCATTTTTCGTTTCAGCGATTGGTTAGCTCTCTCTACGAGTCCCTGCGATTGGGGGTGGTATACTGACCCGAACTTGTGGGTGATTCCTAGGGCCTGCTCTACCTCCCTCAGGTGTTTGTTCTTGAAATGTGTACCGTTGTCGGAACGGACCATTCGCGGGACCCCGAACCTTGGAATGAGGTCCGTCCTCAGCCATTTAATCACAGCCTTTGCATCTTCTCTTGCTGTGGGGATGGCTTCCACCCATCTGGTGAATCTGTCAACCATTACCAACAGGTATCTTTTTCCTTCCACTCTGTTGTCCTGTCCCATGTCCGTGAAATCTATGCAAATGTCTTGAAATGGCGCGTCAGGTATTGGGAAGCTGCCAATCACTGCTCCAAGTGACACTTTGTTGTTGTATTGTTTGCACACTTCACAGCTCTCTGATGTCTCTCTTGCCATGTCCAACATGTGTGGATGCCACCATGCTTTCTCAACTGATTTTGCGACACTTTTCCATCCTCCATGAGCCTTCTCATGCTCTTCCCTTAAGATTGATCTGAGGAGTTTTGCAGGTCCCACTGTTTTTCCTGTGTGAGATCTCCAAATCCCATGATGGTCTTGTCTTGCTCCCTGTCTGCTCCATACGTTCTGTTCGTAGGCGCCTGCTGCTTCTTGCAACTGTCTTACTGTGTCTGTCGTCAACTCCTCCTGTCCTTGAGTGGCTCGTTGCACCATCTGCTGGGCAGTGTATCCTCCTGCATCCTTTGCTGCTTGATCAGCCCGATCATTTCCTTCACGCACTCTGGTGCTTTCTCTGCTATGACCTTTGCACTTCATTATTGCCACTCGTTTGGGAAGCTGGATTGCATCAATTAACTTCTGTACTTCAACCTTGTGTTTGATGGGCTCATTTGAGCTGGTCACAAATCCTCTCCTCATCCACTGTGGTCCATCAATGTGTGCAATCCCATGTGCATAGGCAGAGTCTGTGTAGATGTCCACATTCTTTCCTTCACTTAGTTGTAGAGCTCTCCTCAATGCCCTAAGTTCAGCTAGTTGTGCTGAACTTTCATTGGGATTCAGTCTTTTTGCTTCAACAACTTCGTGTTCTCCTTCCTTGTCTTGCTTTACCACAGCATAGGCAGCAACATTCCCTTCCTTTGGGTCTTTTGACCTATAGCAGCATCCATCTGTGAACAGGGTGGTCTTGTTGCCGTCCAGAGGTGAGTTCTGTAGGTCCATTCGAACCTTGATTTGTTTGGCTGCTCTGTCTTCACATACATGTGGTTCTCCCTGACCCATGCCATCAGTCATGTTGGTTGTGGTCGTCACATAGGTAATGTGTTTTGCAGTGATGGCCTTTGTTATGTTGGATTTTCTTTTGCTGGACAACGTGAAAAGTTTAGAGCCAATAAAAGCTGTCACTCCATGGTCTGTGTTGATTTCAAGTGGATGTCTCATTACAATGTGAGCTGTTTTGCCTACAGCTTTGGCAATGGCAGCCATGTGTCTGGCACAGTCAGTTTGTCCTGTCTCAATGTTGTCCAGTTTTGCACTGTAGTAGTGTAAGATTCTTCTCTCCCCCTTTTGTTTCTGATACAGGATGGAATGCACATAACCATCCCTTTCAGAAACATCCAAACAGAATGGCGTGGTGTAATCAGGTAAAGACAGTGCTTCAGCCTGCGCTAGCGTTTGTTTGAGTTGGATAAAAGCTGCCTCTGCCTCTGGAGTCCACTTAAGGACAGCTGTGAGGTTTCTGTTTCCTGCTTCTCTCAAGATTGCTCGCAGTGGTTCCACCTTAAGACAGTATTCTGGCACGTGCGTTCTGCTGTATCCAGTAAGGCCAAGAAATGACAAAAGGTGTTGTACAGTAGTGGGTTTGGGATGTTCCAAGATTGATGTCCTCTGGGCCGAAGAGACAGCTTGTCCCTTTCCTGACAGTACTCTCCCCAGGAACTGTACACTTCTCCTACAGCACTGCACTTTCTCTTTCTTCACTTTGTACCCTTTCTTAGCTACCAAGAGGAGAAGGGACTTGCTGGCCTGCAAACAAGACTCAGCAGTTGGTGCTGCCAACAGGAGATCATCAACGTATTGAAGCAGTGTCACCCCTTCTGGTAATGTTAACTCCTCCAAGTGACTTTTCAGGATAGCGTTGAAGATTCCTGGGGAATCACGATATCCTTGTGGAAGACGAGAATAGGTGAATTGCTGTCCTCTGTAGGTGAATGCAAATAGTGGTTGAGACTCCGGGTGTAACGGAATGCAGAAAAATGCATTAGCAAGGTCCACCACTGTAAACCAGTCTTGGGTAGGTGAGATGTTTTGCAGGGCCAGATATGGGTCTGGTACAGGTCTAACGTCCGGTACAGTTACTTCGTTGATTGGTCTGAAGTCCTGCACCATCCTCCATTTTCCAGTGTCACCTTTCTTTACTGGTAAAATTGGAGTGTTCCAGTTGGAGCAGGTTGGATATATTACTTGCCCTTTTTGAAGTCCTGATATTGTAGGCTCAATTCCCCTTGTCTTTTCTTCACTGAGTGGGTATTGGCGCTTGCAAACTGGAATAGTAAGGCCACTGTCTTTTCTAACTGAAACCACCACTGGTTCTACATCAACTAGTCCCACATCCTCTGCAGTTAGTGTCCACAGTTGTTCTGGTAACTGGTTGAAGATGTTGACCGTGTCTGGATGGTCAGTCATTTCTCTTCCATGGTAACGAGATCTTCTCACCACTTCAGGTTTTCCAATGTCATCCACGTTTAGTAAGATTCTCCAAACCTGATTTCCATCCATGACTGAGCTTTGTATCTTGTAACAGGCGCTCTTGCTCCACCGCAGGCAGCTTGCCTTCTTTACTGCTGGTCCCAATGATCTTGCCTCATAGCCAAACCCTACTAGGAGAGTAACATGTGGTACAGAGTCACCAGGAAGTGCGTACCATTTGTCTGTCAGTACCACATCTCCATCCATTACCATGCAACTGGTTGCCACTCCTTCTTTGAGTATGTACATGTGATTGCTTGTCACACTTGGTCGTCTGTCCTCCATTTCTTCTTCCCATGCTTCATCATATGCTTCATCCAGGTCCCTGGTGTAGTTCATTGTGACGTGTGGAGGGTCCTCAGGAGGGTAGTATGCGTTTAAAGTCTGTATCCATGCCTTCCATAGCTGGAACTCTCTGCATACTCTAGGAGCATCAGGGTCAGTATCCATTAACTTCAGCCAATACACATGTGTTTCTTCCTCCTCCTCTTCTTCTGAGTGTGTTCCCATGTACAGCATGCGTGGGGGATCAGAGAGTTCCTTCATGAGTATTGGCATGAGTTCATCAATAGGTGTGATAGAAGCATGCAGTCCCTCTTGGTTACAATAGATGCTGCATCCCAGCTTGGAGAGCAAGTCCCTTCCCATTAACCCCACCGAACACTCTGGATTGTAGAGAAACTGGTGAGTTACTTGCAGGTCATCCCATACAACTTCCAATGGAACTGTATATGGCTTTCTCATAATTGCCCCAGAAACCCCAGAGAAAGCTTGTGTCTTGGTAGTGAGTGGATATGATGCTTGTACAGAAGACCATGTGCATCCTGTATCAATCAACATATTATGTTTTCTTCCTCCAATTAAACATGACACTACCGGTTCTGACCCTGGTGGAAATGAGTAGATGTTGGTGTTGAGGTTATATTGGGTTTCTAGGCAGCTTCATTGGGGGTCCTGGTTGGGGTGTTGCATTCCCATCCATGACATACCTGGTAGCAATGCCGCATTGGGCACTGGTTGTGGCTGCCCATTGTTTCCTCCAGGGTTTTGCTGGGGTGGTGGAAATTGTTGGCCTCCTTGCCAGCTTCCTCGTCCCTGTTGGAACCTTTGCATTCCTCTTCTTTGCTGTCCACCATACCCTCTTCCTTTTTGTTGTCTTGATAGCTGGTGTGAGTGTGGGCAAAATCTTGCCATGTGTCCTTCTTTCCCACAATTAAAACATCCTCTATCTGCGTATCTGCGGGGTGCATAGCCAGGCTGTTGAGATGGGTCTGGTTCTGTGTACATCCCAACAGAGAAATACCCATTTGGCCCCACAGGAGCCATCATCCGGGGTGCCATCATCCCAGCCATTGCCTGTACTACTGCAGCAGCCGCGGCTGCAGCTGGATCAATACCTGGCACACCCTGTGGATTCGGGGTACTGGTCAGAACCATCTGTTTGCCTGGTTTGTCTTCAGCCAGTTGTTTTTTCAAAACTTTCTTCTGTAGCTGCTTTAGTTCGTCTTCCTCCTTCCTCTTGCCTTCCCTCCATCGCTCCACATGATGTTGGGCTATCTCTGTGAACTCTGGGATGGATTTTGCTGTGAGTGCCACAACCTTTTCACACTCTACCCGGGCCTGGTCTGGGAGTCCCCCCAGGCAGTTTGCCAGGAAGAGGTGACTCATTGTATTTTTGGTGGGCTCTTCATTCCATGCTTGTCTCCAGAGGCACTTTGCCCTCTTCATGTAGGCTGGTATGGTTTCATCATCATTCAGCGTCAGTGTTCTCATGAGATCTGGCCTTGCCTGAGTGGGATACTTCCTTCTAACTGCATCCCATATGACAGTTCGGTATCGATCAAAACCAGTTGCTGCTCCTACTATTCCTCTCAGGCCTGCTTGTGTGAGTATCTCTTTGCATTCATGATCTCCCATGCACCTGTTCATCACTGCCACCATATCCCCTATGGTGAGTTTATCTGCTGCAGTAAGGCTCTCAAAAGCCTTCACCCACCTGTGTCCTGATTCTTCAGGCTGGGGTAAACTGTCAACCAGAGTTTGCACATCCCTGTGTGGCCAGGGTTTGTATACTGAAGCTCCCACTGTTGTTTCTCTCAGAGGATACTGACCCCCACAGTTACCCCCTCTCCCTTGAGTTTTGGCCCGTGTGCGTTGTGCAGGCCCTTCCTCATCCCAAATATCTCCTTGAAAAGCTCCATAGAGCATTTTTGTCTGCTTTACGTCTTCATACTCTTCCTCTTCTTCTCCCAAATCAATACAATGGCCCCCCCTTGGCTCTGATGTTCTTTGCAGTGATGTGAGTGCCAGCTCCTTTCTGTCTTCTCTCACCTGCTTTTCCAGTACTTTCAGTTCCTTTTTTAATTCGGCATTGTTTGTCATAAATGGTTGAACTGGCTGTGCTTCTACCTCCTATTTCCTCATTCTCTCTCTCACTTGCTCTGGTTCGACACAAGTCCCGGTACTCTGTACTTCTCTCTGAGTCTTCTTCCTCTTTATCCAGTCTACTCAGCTGAGAAATCTGTTCTTTCAGTTCTCGTGCAGTTGTCAACATCTGTTCGATATCACCTCTTCGTCTATTCACCTCTTCTTCACCCACCCATGTGTCCTGCAGCACGCCGTCTTTCTGCTGATACTGTACCTGCCCAGTCAGTTCCAACACTGGTGCCATTGTTTTTGGAGGGTTTTCATACGGTGGTGGGGCCGATGGCAGGGCTGGATACAACCGATTTGTTATCTTGGGTGGTGCTTTGTCTTCCCACATTTTCTTTAGTTTCTCCAACATAGCCAAACCAATCCGCTCCTTTAACCTGGCTTTCTCCATCGCGTCTTTGGACTTCCCTTTGAGGGGCTCTCCTTCCTCTTTCCACTCACTTACTGCCTTCTCTGTTCTCTTCTTCAGGGCCGTCAGTATTGTCCTCGGTTCTCCTTCCCCTGGGATTCCATTCATTGCCATTATCCATCCATCTGCTATCCATTCTTTGTATAACTTTTCTCCTCTCCTCTTCCATTCCTTCCCGTCTTTTCCCCCATTTATCTCGAGGGTGGATTTCAACACTTTAATTACTTTATCTGTCATTTTTGCCAATGTTGTTGTATCTATACTTTTGTTTTAAGAACTTTATTATTTATTCTTAATTGTAATTTAAAACCTTACTGACTCCAATATTTTGTATAAAAAGTGCTTTCAATGTTAATGGTCTAATATTTTTAGTTTATAACGCAAATTGGTAATTGTAATACCATTAGACCACTTTATTTAACTAAATAACCAAAAATGCAAATATAAATGATACAGATATCCCCAGTCCTAACCCATCAATAATTGTTTGTATCAATCTAAATCACCCCCCTTCTCTCTCTCTCCTGACTCTTCAAAAGCCACACTCTCGCTGTCTCCAGCCCCTCCCCTCGCAACTCTCTCTCCCTCTCCTCTGGGAGCAGGTTCCTTCGAGGAGCTGTGTTAGTGTTTCCAATATTCTGTGGTTATTTAAAGTACTTTCATCTAGTTATTTAAATCAAATTATTCCCACCTAATTAGTTAAAGTTGGTGCATGTTTATATTTAAATGATAAACCGAATTATTTCAGTCTAATTGTTTAACCAGTATTTTGCAGGGTCAAACATTACATCAAATAATCAACAAAAAAGAAGCCTCAACCCAAGCACCTAAAACCAGTATTATGCTATGTCAAACATCAAACACTGAATCAAATAATAAACCAAATTGTTTCAACACAACTATTCAAAACCAGTTCAGTCACACAATTAATCACTTTAGCTTTATGTTCCCAATTGTTATTGATGGGTTATATGGTTTAAACAATCACGAACCCAACAGTTATCCCCAAATTACACAGTTTGGACAGCCACAGACGTTTTAACTTCCAATTCGTTTTCTAACAAAATATACAGGCTTGTCATTCACACTCTCATTCATAAGACCACACTCGCACTGTCTAACTTTTAAAGTACCCCCTATGAGCCTTCAGTCATAGCGTCGCACTGTCTAATCTATTTTAAAGTACCTCCTATGAGCCTTCAGTCATAGCGTCGCACTGTCTAAACTACTTTAAAGTGCCTCCTATGAGCCTCAGTCATAGCGTCACACTCCCATGGGTTTAACCATCACAATTATCAAACATTTGCATAGTATATTATGAAATCGAAATAGTATACTGTAATTGTTATTTATAGTAGAATAGGGTTCACTTACATCAAACAGGTGCTTCACAAAATTAATTTGGATAAAGCCAATGTGCAAAACTTCAGTTATATTACAATAGGTGTTTTGCTTACCTTTATAGAAGCCCGGGCAATTTGTGAAACACGGTTCGATGACAGTGATGTCCAATAGGCTGGGTGAATTCCAGCGAAGTGAAGTTCCGCTACCAGATCACAGTCGGAGGTCACCAATTGTTAGAAATTGCGTAATTCAAATCTGGTATTGGAATAAGAAAAATCAAGAGATATTCAATCCAAGCTAAATTTATTATATGCAAAATGTATGTATGATAAGTATGAAAGTTCGTATACGGGCTCACTGACAAACCACGCAGGGCCGACAGAGAACTAGAATTATTGTTTACAGAAATTTCTCAAGTACTCTGACAGAAAGCCTCCACCTCTTCTGTTGGCCAACCAGAGCAAAGGACTGAGTGTGGTCCAGACTCCATTTCAGCCAATCCGTTGGCGCGGGGGTTGGTCTCAACTCCTTGGCACTCCATTTGTTGCCAGGCATAGTTGCTATGATAATAACCTGCAGAGTCAGCACCGAAAAGACACCGTTCCACTGTACTCTATGTACCTACGTTCAAGGACGGTTCACAGATCACAAAGAGGCAGTGAGGTCTAGTATTTTGAGACACAAGTTCTTATCTCCCCCTACTCCCTAAAACAGCTCCTCACATTAATCACAGCTTGTTAGGTGAAACAATTTATATCAGTACAGTACAAACCCTTCATGCTTAATCATCAATGCATTCCTTCCAAGGTAGTCATCTCATCCAGCTATGAGAAAACAAATCCCCACAGTTCCTACATCCAAGGACGGTTCACAGACAACGGTTCACAGACAACAAAGAGGCAGTGTTCGTATCTGTAAGAAATACAAGTCTTATCTGTCCTTCCCCTAACGTTCCACACATGAATCACAGCCTGTTATGTGAAACAATTTATATCAGTATAGTACAAACCTATGCTCCTCATTAATGCATTCCTTCTAAGCTATTCATCACATACAAATCCAGTTATGAGAAAAATAAAACCCAACAACTGTGACATTATTTTATTGATATCATGAAACAACTCATGTATGTATTTTCTGATGTTTAATCAGAGAACCTGAATGGGAGTATTTCTTTCCACATTGATCACAGCTGTAAGATTTCTCTCCTGTGTGTGTTCTCTTGTGTATAGTCAGAGAGCTAGATCTAACAAAACTCTTCACACATTGATCACAGCTATAAGGTTTCTCTCCTGTGTGTGTTCTCTTGTGTGTTATCAGGATGTTTGACTGAGAAAAACTCTTCCCACATTGATCACAGCTGTAAGGTTTCTCTCCTGTGTGTGTTCTCTTGTGTATAGTCAGAGCTCCAGATTCAACAAAACTCTTCCCACATTGATCACAGCTGTAAGGTTTCTCTCCTGTGTGAGTTCTCTGGTGTGTTATCAGGATGTTTGACTGAGAAAAACTCTTCCCACATTGATCACAGCTATAAGGTTTCTCTCCTGTGTGTGTTCTCTTGTGTCTAGTCAGAGCTCCAGATGCAACAAAACTCTTCCCACATTGATCACAGCTGTAAGGTTTCTCTCCTGTGTGTGTTCTCTGGTGTATTATCATCACGTTTGAATAAGCATAACTCTTCCCACATTGATCACAGCTGTAAGGTTTCTCTCCTGTGTGTGTTCTCTTGTGTGTTATCAGGATGTTTGACTGAGAAAAACTCTTCCCACATTGATCACAGCTGTAAGATTTCTCTCCTGTGTGTGTTCTCTTGTGTATAGTCAGAGCTCCAGATTCAACAAAACTCTTCCCACATTGATCACAGCTGTAAGGTTTCTCTCCAGTGTGAGTTCTCTGGTGTGTTATCAGGATGTTTGACTGAGAAAAACTCTTCCCACATTGATCACAGCTATAAGGTTTCTCTCCAGTGTGTATTCTCTGATGTACCCTCAGGTTGCTTGAGTGAGGAAAACTCTTCCCACATTGATCACAGCTATAAGATTTCTCTCCTGTGTGTGTTCTCTCATGTCTGTTAAGGTCTGCTTTTAAGGTGAATCTCTTCCCACAGTCAGAGCAGTGGTGAGATTTCTTCCCTGTGGGTTTCCGCTGGTGTTTCTTGAGGTGTTCTGATGTGGAGGGACTCTTCTCTGCCTCGTCAGCTTCATGATGTTGTTGAGGCTCCCCAGAGGATCCACAATAGTCACGTCTCTCTCCTGTGTGAACAACAAAGTCAGACAGATGGTTAAAGACCCACAACAGCAGAAATCCACTGTTTATTTTAGCTAAAAGGTGATGACCATTATGTTGTACAACAATTGACGTCTCTAATGAATATTGAAACGCTTTTTGACAATTGTCTTAATAAGACAGTCAAGTGAACAACAATAGCCATATTTAGTCTTAATTTTCCACAGTAGTATAGTGGATGATTCTAGGCTAGAAATACATTATTAAAGTTGCTGAAACCCTAAGCAGTGTTGCCAGATGACTTTTTACCTATTTGTTTGTATAGCTACAGTGCTGCTCTTTGTTCACGCCCATTTAGCATCGTTCTCTCCAGCCGTAGACCAACCCCATCTCTTAAATAATTAAAGAATTCACATTGGAACATGGGAATGTGGCCGTGTGCTAAAGCAGTGAGGTAGTAGTGCTGAAATAACAAAGAAAAGATTTCAACAAAATACTTTATTAACTTCAAGTACTAAAGGGAGTAGATTACAATTAGGGAAAACCTAAAACACTTTAAGACAAAAACAATATCTAGGCCTATACAGTGGGGAAAAAAAGTATTTAGTCAGCCACCAATTGTGCAAATTCTCCCACTTAAAAAGATGAGAGAGGCCTGTAATTTTCATCATAGGTACACGTCAACTATGACAGACAAATTGAGAAAAGAAAATCCAGAAAATCTCATTGTAGGATTGTTAATGAATTTATTTGCAAATTATGGTGCAAAATACGTATTTGGTCACCTACAAACAAGCAAGATTTCTGGCTCTCACAGACCTGTAACTTCTTCTTTAAGAGGCTCCTCTGTCCTCCACTCGTTACCTGTATTAATGGCACCTGTTTGAACTTGTTATCAGTATAAAAGACACCTGTCCACAACCTCAAACAGTCACACTCCAAAAATCCACAATGGCCAAGACCAAAGAGCTGTCAAAGGACACCAAAAACAAAATTGTAAACCTGCACCAGGCTGGGAAGACTGAATCTGCAATAGGTAAGCAGCTTGGTTTGAAGAAATCAACTGTGGGAGCAATTATTAGGAAATGGAAGACATACAAGACCACTGATAATCTCCCTCGATCTGGGGCTCCACGCAAGATCTCACCCCGTGGGGTCAAAATGATCACAAGAACGGTGAGCAAAAATCCCAGAACCACACGGGGGGACCTAGTGAATGACCTGCAGAGAGCTGGGACCAAAGTAACAAAGCCTACCATCAGTAACACACTACGCCGCCAGGGGCTCAAATCCTGCAGTGCGAGACGTGTCCCCCTGCTTAAGCCAGTACATGTCCAGGCCCGTCTGAAGTGCATTTGGATGATCCAGAAGAGGATTGGGAGAATGTCATACGGTCAGATGAAACCAAAATATAACTTTTTGGTAAAAACTCAACTCGTCATGTTTGGAGGACAAAGAATGCTGAGTTGCATCCAAAGAACACCATACCTACTGTGAAGCATGGGGTTGGAAACATCATGCTTTGGGGCTGTTTTTCTGCAAAGGGACCAGGACGACTAATCCTTGTAAAGGAAAGAATGAATGGGGCCATGTATCGTGAGATTTTGAGTGAAATCCTCCTTCCATCAGCAAGGGCATTGAAGATGAAATGTGGCTGGGTCTTTCAGCATGACAATGATCCCAAACACACCGCCCGGGCAACGAAGGAGTGGCTTCGTAAGAAGCATTTCAAGGTCCTGGAGTGGCCTAGCCAGTCTCCAGATCTCAACCCCATAGAAAATCTTTGGAGGGAGTTGAAAGTCTGTTGCCCAGCGACAGCCCCAAAACATCACTGCTCTAGAGGAGATCTGCATGGAGGAATGGGCCAAAATACCAGCAACAGTGTGTGAAAACCTTGTGAAGACTTACAGAAAACGTTTGACCTGTGTCATTGCCAACAAAGGGTATATAACAAAGTATTGAGAAACTTTTGTTATTTACCAAATACTTATTTTCCACCATCATATGCCAATAAATTCATAAAAAATCCTACAATGTGATTTTCTGGATTTTTTTTCCTCATTTTGTCTGTCATAGTTGACGTGTACCTATGGTGAAAATTACAGGCCTCTCTCATCTTTTTAAGTGGGAGAACTTGCACAATTGGTGGCTGACTAAATACTTTTTTTCCCCACTGTATCATCAGGTCCTTTGAGGAACTTTGGTTGAACAAATTAAAATCTAGCCTGAGAGCATATTTCTGTCCTGCCCTTAGTAGGGACTTAGAAGACTTCTGTAAACAATGGCTTGTTGCTATAGGGACTTAGAAGACTTCTGTAAACAATGGCTTGTTGCTATAGGGACTTAGAAGACTTCTGTAAACAATGGCTTGTTGCTATAGGGACTTAGAAGATTTCTGTAAACAATGGCTTGTTGCTATAGGGACTTAGAAGACTTCTGGAAACAATGGCTTGTTGCTATAGGGACTTAGAAGACTTCTGGAAACAATGGCTTGTTGCTATAGGGACTTAGAAGACTTCTGTAAACAATGGCTTGTTGCTATAGGGACTTAGAAGACTTCTGTAAACAATGGCTTGTTGCTATAGGGACTTAGAAGATTTCTGTAAACAATGGCTTGTTGCTATAGGGACTTAGAAGACTTCTGTAAACAATGGCTTGTTGCTATAGGGACTTAGAAGACTTCTGGAAACAATGGCTTGTTGCTATAGGGACTTAGAAGACTTCTGTAAACAATGGCTTGTTGCTATAGGGACTTAGAAGATTTCTGTAAACAATGGCTTGTTGCTATAGGGACTTAGAAGACTTCTGTAAACAATGGCTTGTTGCTATAGGGACTTAGAAGACTTCTGTAAACAATGGCTTGTTGCTATAGGGACTTAGAAGACTTCTGTAAACAATGGCTTGTTGCTATAGGGACTTAGAAGACTTCTGTAAACAATGGCAAGCTATAACAGTAGCTATTTCCCTCATTAAAATGCAAATCAATTCATAACATTTTTGACATGGATTTTTCTGTTGTTATTCTGTCTCTCACTGTTCAAATAAACCTACCATTTAAATTATAGACTGATCATTTCTTTGTCAGTGGGCAAACGTACAAAATCAGCAGGGGATCAAACACTTTTTCCCCCTCACTGTAACTAGTGTATTTAAACACCAATAAACCCATCTGTTTAAAAATGAATTTAGTATATGTCAATCTAGCAAACTAGGCAATTAAAAGCAACTTTCTAAACAATGTTTTGGTTAGTTTCTAGCTTGTTAGCTAGCTAGCTAACGTTAAGTTATCTGGCTAGCCAGTTCAAATAATAACCATATCATATAGCTGACGTCGTCTTTACTTTAGCTAATTTGTATTAATTATTACATGAAAATAAACTCACAACAAGATCATTATTTACAAGTTAATGGTGAGCTAATTACAGAAAATAGCTTACGGTTGGAATATGACTAAATAAAAGCAGGGCATTCTACATTCGTTATATCCTAACCTAACCCTAACGTTATATCCTAACCTAACCTAACGTTATATCCTAACTTAACCTAACGTTATATCCTAACCTAAACGTTATATCCTAACCTAACCTAAACGTTATATCCTAACCTAACCTAACGTTATATCCTAACCTAACCTAAACGTTATATCCTAACCTAACCTAAACGTTATATCCTAACCTAACCTAAACGTTATATCCTAACCTAACCTAAACGTTATATCCTAACCTAACCTAACATTATATCCTAACGTTATATCCTAACTTAACCTAACGTTATATCCTAACCTAACCTAAACGTTATATCCTAACCTAACCTAACGTTATATCCTAACCTAACCTAAACGTTATATCCTAACCTAACCTAAACGTTATATCCTAACCTAACCCTAACGTTATATCCTAACCTAACCTAACATTATATCCTAACGTTATATCCTAACTTAACCTAACGTTATATCCTAACCTAACCTAAACGTTATATCCTAACCTAACCCTAACGTTATATCCTAACCTAACCTAACCCTAACGTTATATCCTAACCCTTACGTTATATCCTAACCTAACCCTAACGTTATATCCTAACCTAACCTAACGTTATATCCTAACGTTATATCCTAACTTATCCTAACGTTATATCCTAACTTAACCTAACGTTATATCCTAACCTAACCCTAACGTTATATCCTAACCTAACCCTAACGTTATATCCTAACCTAACCTAACCCTAACGTTATATCCTAACCCTTACGTTATATCCTAACCTAACGTTATATCCTAACCTAACCTAACGTTATATCCTAACCTAACCTAACGTTATATCCTAACCTAACCCTAACATTATATCCTAACCTAACCTAACGTTATATCCTAACCTAACCCTAACGTTATATCCTAACCTAACCTAACCCTAATGTTATATCCTAACCTAACCTAACCCTAACGTTATATCCTAACCTAACGTTATATCCTAATTTGACTTTGGTGCAGGTAACGTTGTTCTTCACATTACCTTCGCTGGTAAACACACACTATATCAAATAAAATCAAAACGTTTATTTGTCACATGCACAGGATACAGAAGGTGTAAACGGTACAGTGAAATGGTTACTTGCATAGTGGAGTCTTTTTGTTTAGACATGTAGCTAGCTAGCTAAACAATTAACCATAATCCCAACTCATTACGTTACTACCCTGCATGAATCTGCAGGTAGCTAAAAGCTTACCAACTAGATTCAATGTTAGCTAGCTAGCTAACATTAGGCTATAACTAGCAATGCAAATGGCTCTGAGATACGAATAATATTACATTTACATTTTAGTCATTTAGCAGACGCTCTTATCCAGAGCGACTTACAGTTAGTGAGTGCATACATATTTCATTCTGTCCCCCCGTGGGAATCGAACCCACAACCCTGGCATTGCAAGCGCCATGCTCTACCAACTGAGCTACAGGAGGACCAGCTCAGTTATTGCTACACAGATCATACACGTAACGTTAGCTAGTGAGCCAGACAGCTAACGTTAGCTAGCTATCTAACAGTACACTTTAACTTGCAAATGAAAACAACTTGCTGACAAAATTTGAAAACGTGTAATATCTGATGTAGCTAGCTAGACTATCTTACCCGTATACATGGATGAGCGTTTCTCCCTCTCTGTCACGGATGCCATGGTTGCCCTTAGTTTGAAGATGTAATCCGGAGACAGGTGTTTTATACAACAGCCTTCTGTGTGTTCTCTTTTCGACTCCCTCCTCATATTGGCAATCTGTCTGTTTAAGCTGCGGTGAGTGAAAGGTGGTAGAGTTACAGCTGTGTTTGTCAGCCAGTGAAAACTCCAGAATCTTCTCCATCTCCTTAGTTATCATACTCTGCTTCCACCGGACATTCCACTGATTTCAAAAAAACTCAGTCCTCCAGAAAGTTTAGGCCACTGATATGACCCCTCTTTGGAAAGGTAAGTCTCTCATGAACACGTACAGTACCAGCCAAAAGTTTGGACACACCTACTCATTCAAGGGTTTTTCTTTATTTTTACTATTTTCTACAAAGAAACCACTACTAAAGGACACCAATAAGAAGAGCTTGCTTGGGCCAAGAAACACAAGCAATGGACATTAGACTGGTGGAAATCTGTCCTTTGGTCTGATTAGTCCAAATTTGAGATTTTTGGTTCCAACCACTGTCTTTGTGAGACGCAGAGTAGGTGAACGGATTATCTCCGCATGTGTATTTCCCACCGTGAAGCATGGAGGAGGTGTGATGGTGCTTTGCTGGTGACACTGTCAGTGATTTATTTAGAATTCAAGGCACACTTAACAAGCATGGCTACAACAGCATTCTGCAGCGATACGCCATCACATCTGGTTTGCGCTTAGTGGGACTATCATTTGTTTTTCAACAGGACAATGACCCAACACACACCTCCAGGCTGTGTAAGGGCTATTTGACCAAGAAGGAGAGTGATGGAGTGCTGCATCAGATGACCTGGCCTCCACAAACACCCGACCTCAACCCAAATTAGATGGTTTGGGATGAGTTGGACCGCAGAGTGAAGGAAAAGCAGCCAACACGTGCTCAGCATATGTGGGAACTCCTTCAAGACTGTTGGAAAAGCATTCCAGGTGAAGCTGGTTGAGAGAATGCCAAGAGTGTGCAAAGCTGTCATCAAGGCAAAGGGTGGCTACTTTGAAAGCAGCAGGAGAACAAAATATCTCCCAGACGGTCGACTGGCTACGGGTATGTTGGATAGCTTCTACGTCAACACCAGGACCAGCTGGCACAACTGGGGACGGGCCCGGGTATGTTGGATACCTTCTACGTCAACACCAGGACCAGCTGGCACAACTGGGGACGGGCCCGGGTATGTTGGATAGCTTCTACGTCAACACCAGGACCAGCTGGCACAACTGGGGACGGGCCCGGGTATGTTGGATAGCTTCTACGTCAACACCAGGACCAGCTGGCACAACTGGGGACGGGCCCGGGTATGTTGGATAGCTTCTACGTCAACACCAGGACCAGCTGGCACAACTGGGGACGGGCCCGGGTATGTTGGATAGCTTCTACGTCAACACCAGGACCAGCTGGCACAACTGGGGACGGGCCCGGGTATGTTGGATAGCTTCTACGTCAACACCAGGACCAGCTGGCACAACTGGGGACGGGCCCGGTTCTTCGCAGTGTGCAATGTCTCCAACATACCCGGGAGGCGTTGCCGTCAACTAGCGGAGGATACTCTACAGCCAGTCGACCCAGCGAGCCAGCACAACAGCCCATTCAGACACCCGCTCAGGTCAGCAATGCCCGTTTGTCCCTCACGGACAAATATGACGGCACACCATCTAAATGCCGTGGCTTCCTACTTCAGTGCTCCCTCTACTTTACGCACCAGATGGGAGATCCCACCACCGAGAGGTCCAAGGTTGCCACGGTTATTTCTCTGCTGACTGGGCGGGCGTTGGAACGGGCCACGGCCGACCGGGAGAGATGAGAGGAGGAGCTAGATTCATATGAGGGGTTCATGGTTCTGTTCAAATGCATCTTCGATCATCCCCCGGAGGGCAGAGAGAGTGATTCTACTGTGCCACACTTAAATGAGGAAAACACTGACTGTATATTTGCGACTGTTCGACAAAGAAATCTTGGCTCGACCAACAGCCTATCGACCAAACAATCGACCAGTCGACTAAATGGGGTCAGCACAAATAGCCATTGATTCTTGAAGAATATAACTTATAAATGTCTCATATGTTTCAACTGTATTCCCCCATTATGTTTTATAAGCTTGTATAACGCCACTGTTTGTAAACAAACACTGTATATCTTCAAAACCAGGTTAAAACTGTGATTTTGACCTTATGGATGGCCAGTCCTTGTATTCATAGTGTAGTGAATTCCAGGGGTAGCCCTGAGCTGGACTCAAACCTGGGTCCAGAGACTGTCAAGCCAACACCTTATAACTGTTATACCAAGATGTCTGAACTTCTTGATGAGGTCACTAGGTTTTGGGTTAAGGTTGCTACAATAGCTTCCTCTATGAATTTGAGAGTGGTTACATTTCTCCAGCCCCCATCCCTCAGCTGTTTACCAAACCAAGTCTCTCTGGGCAGCCATTTTGTTGCTGTTTAAATCCTAGGTTGTGCCTTTAAAAAAGCCACACATCAATCAATCAACCAATCTGCAGTTCAAACAATAACAAAGCTGTCGTTCCGCCACTGTTTTGGTAATAAGATGATGGATGGGACTGGAGAAATGTAACTACTCTCAAATTCATAGACAGACCTATGGATGCAAGGTCGGACCATCCATGACATCAATATTATAGTTTTAACCATATTTTGAGGCTATACAGTGTTGGTTTACATTTACATTGTTTCTAAACATTGGAGTAAAAAAAGCTTATTTTGGGATCTGATGGGGTACGACAGTTGAACTAAGCTCATGAGGCATGTGTTATATTCTTCAAGAATCAATGGCTATATATAAATAATATAAAAGTCCAAATATGGATGTAGCAACTGCAGATTTCCCCTTTAACACCACACATCAGTTCAACAACTGCAGAGTTTGTGCCTCTGTTTTTAAGACAGTACTTACTAGTGTTAATCAGGGCCCGGTTTCTCAAAAGCATCTTCCTGCTAAGTTCATCATTAGAACCATTGGATGCCTTAAGATGCCTTTGGGAAACCGGAACCAGATATCCAGTTTCCTCCTCTTCTTCCTCCTCCTTTTCCGATGTGACAGTCATCTCCTCCTCCTCCTCTTTCACTCCAAACACGGGAGCCTCCTCTTCTTTCACTGTAACATCCTCTTCCTCTTTCACTCTGAACGCGTCTTCCTCTTCTTTCACTGTAACATCCTCCTCCTCTTTCACTCTGAACGCGTCTTCCTCTTCTTTCACTGTAACATCCTCCTCCTCTTTCACTCTGAACGCGTCTTCCTCTTCTTTCACTGTAACATCTTTCTCTTCTTCTTTCACGGTAACAGCTTCACCCTCTACTTGTTTTTGTATTGTAACATCCTCCTCTTCCTCCTCCTCTTTCACTAGAGCTTCTTTCTCCGTCCAGCAGACCTCCTCTTCTTTAGCAGGAGGAGAGTAGCTTAGTGAGCTCATGGTCGGGGATGTTAGCTAGCTAGGCTAGTGCTAACTTAACCAGCCAGCTAGCTGACCAATAACAACAACACCGTAAATATGAAATTAAATGGGATAACTAACTAGACGACAGAAGTGGGTTGAAAACACAGTGGCTAATATACACGAAAGCGTCTAAAGAGCTTTATTGGTTGGGCTATTTTGTCTAGCAAGCTACCGAGGTGTCTGACTAACTGTTGCTGCTGTTGAAAGAAGCGTCCCGTCCACTAGATTATACGTCACACTAGCAGCATAGCCTTAAAGTCCCACATCGCCATCTGCTGACTGGAGTGGGTAACGAAGTTGAGTAAAATGTAGATTTTATTTTCAGACAAAAAGTTAAAGCGTAGGAAGCATGAGTTTTTACTCACCAATGTAACAACACAGTGTGGTTAAAGACTTAATAACTTAGTTGTAGTCACGATCTGGTTACCTATAAGTACAAACAGTTATGTTTTTACATGTTTATTAACTTATTTCCGGATATCTTCTAAAGTACTCACAATGCACCATTTTACAATGTCAAATTGAACCACTCTGTGCTACCGAGTTCATATGCTAGCTCAAACTGACTAATCTCAGCCACACCTCATGCTCTTCTCAGACTGTGTGGCCAAAGACTTTTATAACTAACCCAAGATAGACCAGAGCCTGTCGTTTCCAATGGGAGCAAATTAATCATAGTGGGCAGAACAAGCAAGGAGGTGGGCAGAGCCAAGCAGGAGCAAGAGAGCTCCTATTGGCGCGTTCTAGCATCTATTTGCATATTTCCTTTAGGGAAAGCCTACTTTGTGAAGATTGCCCATGTGCAATAACTCAATTCGCCCTTGCACTCCTTCTAAACAATGCAATTTTTTACAACTTTGGCAAAGGATAAAGTCTACAAAACGTAGTCTACTCTGTTTGTTACAGATTCTAGTGATGGAAACAGAAAACTGTATTGAGATCAAATGTTTCATAGATAAAAATAAAAAAAATAGCAGAATATCGGCCAAAATCCATCTCGCTCCATCTTCTCCCACTGCCGGCCACTGGGCTTCCTCTCATCACCATATTTGGTATTGAGTTGAAACGCCAAAAAAAAAAAAACATTATTGTCCCATCGCTGCAACTCCCATACGGACTCGGGAGAGGCGAAGGTCGAGAGCCATGCATCCTCTGAAACACGACCCCCGCCAAGCGAGCCTGCCAACTGGAGCAGCCTAGCTTAGTGACCTCATGGTCGGGGATGTTAGCTAGCTAGGCTAGTGCTAACTTAACCAGCCAGCTAGCTGACCAATAACAACAACACCGTAAATATGAAATTAAATGGGATAACTAACTAGACGATATTGGTTGGGCTATTTTGGCTAGCAAGCTACCGAGGTGTCTGACTAATTGTTGCTGCTGTTGAAAGAAGCGTCCCGTCCACTAGATTATACGTCACACTAGCAGCATAGCCTTAAAGTCCCACATCGCCATCTGCTGACTGGAGTGGGTAACGAAGTTGAGTAAAATGTAGATTTTATTTTCAGACAAAAAGTTAAAAGGTAGGAAGCATGTGTTTTTACTCACCAATGTAACAACACAGTGGCGTTTTAAAGACTTAATAACGTAGTTGTAGTCATAATCTGGTTACCTATAAGTACAAACATTGTTATGTTTTTTGGGGTTATTACATATTTATTAACTTATTTCCAATATCTTCTAAACTACCCACAATGCACTATTTCTCAACATCATATTGATCTAGTCTGTGCTACAGTTTGTATGCTAGCCCCTCTAACGCAAGGTTTAATTACTCTAACCTAAAAAAATACTTGTTACTCATTGATAATTGGCGTCCATTTTGTCTTTTAAATAACGATTCTAAGCTAATAGCTCTGGTTTTGGATGCCATTATAGATGAGTCCCGGTCAGGGTTGATGAGAAATAGACAAATCTCGAATAATGTCACACTGGTATTAAATATCATAGATTACTCAGATTTGGTCTCTGATGAGAGTTTTATTCTCTTTTGGGATTTTATAAAGCCTTCGATACATTTTACATTTTAGTCATTTTAGCAGACGCTCTTATCCAGAGCGACTTACAGTTAGTGAGTGCATACATTTTCATACTGCCCCCCCGTGGGAAACGAACCCACAACCCTGGCGTTGCAAGCGCCATGCTCTACCAACTGAGCTACAGGGATAAAGTAGAACATTACTATTTTTCATGCCCTTAAAACATTTGTCTTTGGAGATTTCTTTTGTAAATCTATTAATATTCTGTAAATTCAACATTTAAAGTTTTGATTTCAAGAGCCTGAAATAATAAATTTTTCATACGCACAACATTTTTGTTTATATCCCTGTCAGTGAGCATTTCTCCTTTGCCAAGATAATCCATCCACTTGACAGATGTGGCATATCAAGAAGCAGATTAAACAGTATGATCATTACACAGGTGCACCTTGTGCTGGGGACAATAAAAGGCCACTTTAAAATGTGCAGTTTTGTCACATAACACAATGCCACAGATGTCTCAAGTTTTGAAGGAGCGTGCAATTGGCATGCTGACTGCAGGAATGTCCACCAGAGCTGTTACCAGAGAATGATCTTAGATTTAATGCTCTGAACTCTCCAATCTCCTGCATGTCCCTCTGAACTCCCCAATCTCCTGCATGTCCCTCTGAACTCCCCAATCTCCTGCATGTCCCTCTGAACTCCCCAATCTCCTGCATGTCCCTCTGAACTCCCCAATCTCCTGCATGTCCCTCTGATCTCCCCTCACTATTCTCCTCCTTTTAGTCCAGTAACTTGACTTGGTTAACACACCTTTCACTTAAAGCACAAAGGTAAGGCTAGTCTGTCAAGGTGTCTGTAGGATAAACTATTTTTTAAAACAAAACCAGCATTGTAAAACGGCAGCAAATTTTACAATGCTCAGAATTGGATTCAGTTGCATGGCAAGGTAGTTTTCCATGGTGTATTTGAGTCTTTCCATTTAATTAAACCGCCATAGAAAACGTAGATTGACCGGGGTTAGAGGAAGCAACAGATCTGGAGATGAAAATGACGAGGGTTTCAAGTTGATTTTGATGGGTCCGAGGCGGCCCGGGAACAAAAATGGTAGCACCCTCCCGACCCAACGCTGAAATATGGAAGAGATACAACCAGGAGGGGCGTGGCCTAAACTAGTAAGGGTCACAGCAAACTAACGCTCTTATTTAAATCAACACTGTTAAGGACAAGCATATTATTAATAATAATATGCCATTTAGCAGACGCTTTTATCCAAAGCGACTTACAGTCATGCGTGCATAAATTTTTACGTATGGGTGGTCCCGGGGATCAAACCATGCTCTACCAATTGAGCTACAGAGGACCATTAAGGTTAGAATATTGCAGAGAACAATCTAATTATTAATGTTGTAGAAAATGGTCTTTGTCCTCCGTCAAACACAAAGAACTTTCAGAGTTTTTTGTAGAATTAAGATAGACTTTATTACAATCAATATGGCCGAGGTGGTCTGCAGAGCATCTAACTTTCCACCTCTCAGCTCTCAGTTTACACAGTCAATTTACATACATTTTAGCTTAATCCCTCCCTCTTTAGTTCCTCCACCACTGTCTCCAGTTTTCACCTCTTGACCGCTCCGCCCACTTCCTTAATGGCGGTATCTGACTTCCCTCCCTTCTAGTTCCGTGTCTGGAAACAATAGTGGTGGGACCAAGCCCTGTCATGGAAAAATAACAGAGCCATTTCCTGGCTCCGTTCTGACCCCCTAATTGATTCCCAAACCTATCAATCGATACTTAAAACATGGCAGGTCCATAATCAATTTTCTCAAACATACACAAGCCTCCTCCCTCTGTACCACCCAGTCCAAACGCCCCCCGTCATGCTGTGATTAACCAGGTTTAGTCTGAACTCTGTTCAACCACTGGCTCTGTTCCAGGACTATGCCTAAGGAGAGAGGCGAAGGGCAGCAGTCTGGTTTCAGTCACTGATAAGGCAGGACAGCCGTGGATTAGAGAGGAGCGAGGAATTAGACCCGAAGACAGGTCAGATGAAAAGAGAAGTTGGAAGTTTACAGACACTTCCAGGTGGGAGTCATTAAAACTGGTTGAGGTATGAAGAGAGATGTCTATGTTATACTGTGTATATTTACTACTGTATGAGTTCTGTTGGTGTACTCTACCTGTATGTACTGGTATCTCAAACAGCATCCTATCCCCATAGAGCTCTGGTCAAAAGTAGTGCACTATATAGGAAACAGGGAGCCATTTGAGACACACTTTATGTGTGTGTGTGTGTGTATGTGTGTGTGTATATGTACAGTTGAAGTCGGAAGTTTACATACGCTTAGGTTGGAGTCATTAAAACTTGTTTTTCAACCACTCCACTAATTTCTTGTTAACAAACTATAGTTTGGCAAGTTGGTTAGGACATCTACTTTGTGCATGACACAAGTAATTTTTCCAAATTTTTTTACAGACAGATTATTTGACTTATAATTCACTGTATCACAATTCCAGTGGAAGTTTACATACACTAATTTGACTGTGCCTTTAAACAGCTTGGAAAATTCCAGAAAATGATGTCATGGCTTTAGAAGCTTCTGATAGGCTATTTGACATAATTTGAGTCAATTGGAGGTGTACCTGTGGATGTATTTCAAGGCCTACCTTCAAACTCAGTGCCTCTTTGCTTGACATCATGGGAAAATCAAAAGAAATCAGCCAAGACCTCAGAAAAAAATTGTAGACCTCCACAAGTCTGGTTCATCCTTGGGAGCAATTTCCAAACACCTGAAGGTACCACGTTCATCTGTACAAACAATAATACGCAAGTATAAACACCATGGGACCACGCAGCCGTCATACTGCTCAGGAAGGAGACGCGTTCTGTCTCCTAGAGATAAACATACTTTGGTGCGAAAAGTGCAAATCAATCCCAGAATAACAGCAAAGATGCTGGAGGAAACAGGTACAAAAGTATCTATATCCACAGTAAAATGAGTCCTATATCAACATAACCTGAAAGGCCGCTCAGCAAGGAAGAAGCCACTGCTCCAAAACCGCCATAAAAAAGCCAGACTACGGTTTGCAACTGCACATGGGGACAAAGATCGTACTTTTTGGAGAAATGTCCTCTGGTCTGGTTTGGAGGAAAAAGGGGGTCTTGCAAGCTGAAGAACACCATCCCCATCCGTGAAGCACGAGGGTGGCAGCATCATGCTGTGGGGGTGCTTTGCTGCAGGAGGGACTGGTGCACTTCACAAAATAGATGGCATCATGAGGAAGGAAAAGTATGTGGATATATTGAAGCAACATCTCAAGACATCAGTCAGGAAGTTAAAGCTTGGTCGCAAATGGGTCTTCCAAATGGACAATGACCCCAAGCATACTTCCAAAGTTGTAGCAAAATGGCTTAAGGACAACAAAGTCAAGGTATTGGAGTGGCCATCACAAAGTCCTGACCTCAATCCTATAGACAATTTGTGGGCAGGACTGAAAAAGTGTGTGCGAGCAAGGAGGCCTACAATCCTGACTCAGTTACACCAGCTCTGTCAGGAAGAATGGGCCAAAATTCACCCAACGTATTGTGGGAAGCTTGTGGAAGGCTACCTGAAACGTTTGACCCAAGTTAAACAATTTAAAGGCAATGCTACCAAATACTAATTGAACTTCTGACCCACTGGGAATGTGATGAAAGAAATAAAAGCTGAAATAAATCATTCTCTCTACTTTTATTCTGACATTTCACATTCTTAAAATAAAGTGGTGATCCTAACTGACCTAAGACAGGGAATTTTTACTAGGATTAAATGTCAGGAATTGTGAAACTGAGTTTAAATGTATCTGGCTTAGGTGTATGTAAACTTCCGACTTCAACTGTATACCAGGCAGGGCAGTAACTACACCAGTGAGAGGAACCAATTAAGTTCTTGCCTAGCAACAGAGATGTACCCATGTTTAACTCTGGCTCCGTGTTCGTCATGTTGTGATTAACATTTACATTTTCGTCATTTAGCAGACGCTCTTATCCAGAGCGACTTACAAATTGGTGCATTCACCTTATGATAGCCAGTGGGACAACCACTTTACAATATATAAACATTTAAAAAATAACATCTCTTTTTTTTTAGCTCCGTGTTGGTCATGTTGTGATTAACTATGTTTATCTGTAGTCTGAGTCTGAAGAGATGTAACTACTGTATGGTCCACTGAATAATTCCCATCTTATCCCCACTCTGGGACTTTATTGGTCCCACATCTTTACAAATGTATATAGTGACTAATATATGAATACAGGGATATGTAGTGACTAACATAAGAACAACCATGTTTACGATATAAAGCACTAAGGTTATACTTTCAAACATTACCAATTCCAAAGGTAACAACATAAATGTTTCTACTCAAAATAAAATATAAGTGTCAGTATCCAAACACATAAAAAATACACAACAATAATGCAGCTTTGTTTCAACCATAATATCTATTTAAGACAGTTATCTTGCAATTGTATAAGCAATACATGAACTAGTGGATTATTTCTAATATTATTTCTCATAATATAATTTATTAATGTTTACAAGGTCTAGTAATGCTTGCTCTCCATTTCGGACACTTCCCTAACAACAGACTTCTGAATCTAAGCAGTGTCACACCCTGGCTCTGGGACTCATTATGTTGAGCCAGGGTGTGTTCATTCTATGTGTTCTGTTTCTATGTTGGGTGTTCTAGTTCGTCATTTTCTATGTTTGACTGAGTGACTCCCAATCAGAGGCAACGAGTGTCAGCTGTTTGCTGGTTGTCTCTGATTGGGAGCCATATTTAACTGTCTGTGTTTCACTTTGGGTTTGTGGGTTTTTGTTCCGTGTTCGGTCATTGTCACCGTGGACTTCACGAGTCGTGTTTTGTTTTGTTTAGAAACTTTAACTAATTAAAGTCATGTTTGTTTCTCACGCTGCGCCTTGGTCTACTCATTACTACGACGATCGTGACAGAAAAACCCACCATACCAAGACCAAGCAGCATGTCCAGAAGCAGGCAGCCTGGACGTGGGAGCAGATCTTGGACGGGCAGGGGTCCTGGACCTGGGAGGAAATCCTGGCCGGGATGGATCGCCGGCCATGGAGTGAGACGGTGGAGGCGCGCCGTAGAGAGGAGCTACGGCGTGATCAGGGTCGTCGTCGGACGGTCGTGAGGCAACCCCAGAAAATTTTTAGGGGGGGGCACACGGCATGGACGACGGGGCTGACGGAGGAGAAGAGGGGGCGGATCCAGAAGGCCACCAGGCCAGGGGTACACCGCCCTGTACGTCCTGTGCGGATGCCTCACACAGAGTGTGTGAGGGTAGGCATTCAGCCAGGACGGGTGGTGGCCGCTATTCACTCCAGGCCTCCTATCGTCTCCACAGCCCGGTTCGGCCTGTCCCTGCTCCACGCACCAAGCCTACGGTGTGCGTCGCCAGCCCAGTCCGGCCTGTCCCTGCTCCACGCACCAAGCCTACGGTGTGCGTCGCCAGCCCGGTCCGGCCTGTCCCTGCTCAACGCACCAAGCCTACGGTGTGCGTCGACAGCCCAGCCCGGCCTGTCCCTGCTCCACGCACTAAACCTACGGTGCGCGTCGCCAGCCCAGCCCGGCCTGTCCCTGCTCCACGCACCAAGCCTACGGTGTGCGTCGCCAGCCCAGTCCGGCCTGTCCCTGCTCCACACACCAAGCCTACGGTGTGCGTCGACAGCCCAGCCCGGCCTGTCCCTGCTCCACGCACCAAGCCTACGGTGTGCGTCGACAGCCCAGCCCGGCCTGTCCCTGCTCCACGCACTAAACCTACGGTGCGCGTCGCCAGCCCGGTCCGGCCTGTTCCTGCCACCCGCACCAAGTCTACGGTGCGCGTCGCCAGCCCGACCCGGCCTGTTCCTGCCACCCGCACCAAGTCTACGGTGCGCGTCGCCAGCCCGGTCCGGCCTGTTCCTGCCACCCGCACCAAGTCCACGGTGCGCGTCGCCAGCCCGGTCCGGCCTGTTCCTGCCACTCGCACTAAGCCAGGGGTGCGAGAAGTCAGCCTGGTAAGGCCCGTTCCTCCTCCCCGCACCAAGCCAGGGTTGCAAGTCGACAGTCTGGACCAGGGGCACTATGGGGGGTGTATTGGAGGGTGGTGGTCAAGGCCGGAGCCAGAACCGCCGCCGAGGAGGTATGCCCGCCCAGCCCTCCCCTGTTTTGTTTAGTTGAGGCGCGGTCGCAGTCCGCGCCTTTAGGGGGGGGTACTGTCACACCCTGGCTCTGGGACTCATTATGTTGAGCCAGGGTGTGTTCATTCTATGTGTTCTGTTTCTATGTTGGGTGTTCTAGTTCGTCATTTTCTATGTTTGACTGAGTGACTCCCAATCAGAGGCAACGAGTGTCAGCTGTTTGCTGGTTGTCTCTGATTGGGAGCCATATTTAACTGTCTGTGTTTCACTTTGGGTTTGTGGGTTTTTGTTCCGTGTTCGGTCATTGTCACCGTGGACTTCACGAGTCGTGTTTTGTTTTGTTTAGAAACTTTAACTAATTAAAGTCATGTTTGTTTCTCACGCTGCGCCTTGGTCTACTCATTACTACGACGATCGTGACAAGCAGAACCTGTTTACTTCCCTAACAACCGACTTCTGAATCTAAGCAGAACCTGTTTACTTCCCTAACAACCGACTTCTGACTCTAAGCAGAACCTGTTTACTTCCCTAACAACCGACTTCTGAATATAAGCAGAACCTGTTTACTTCCCTAACAACAGACTTCTGAATCTAAGCAGAACCTGTTTACTTCCCTAACAACCGACTTCTGAATCTAAGCAGAACCTGTTCACTTCCCTAACAACCGACTTCTGAATCTAAGCAGAACCTGTTCACTTCCTTAACAACCGACTTCTGAATCTAAGCAGAACCTGTTCACTTCCCTAACAACCGACTTCTGAATCTAAGCAGAACCTTGTTTAGGGGATTAAGAGACTTGTCCGTGGACACTCGTAACCGGAAAACCCTTTGTAACATACATCTACTACATAGGTAAGACATGAGAGAGGCGTAGTCTATCTTTTTTAGGATTCCTGGTTTTCCTCAGGCGTCCCCCATATGGGACTCCCAGTTCCAACACCAAAATCCATTTAAAATGTTACCTCACCTAGTTCCCTTAACTAATGCTTCGTCTATGTTTGCTTATTATCCCATTTCTGACGTCATTCTAGAGTCATTATCACCACAAAAGTAATATGGAACAGGATATATAAGTCTGGGAGGATGAATATCTCCAATTCCAGGTTTCTCCAGCTGTTGCTGGTCCTTGTAGTCATGACATGCCCCTCCTCTTCCTCCTGCCACCACCCTATAAAATACATTCTGGGTTTCCGTAAGGGCAGTCAAGTGGTCCTCCTTTGACGTTGCTTCCCATTAGAATTCGTATAGTGTCCTGGTTTCCCTGGTAACTGGGATCACCTCTATCATGTTCATGTCCCATTCGGGTTCCGATCCTTATGGTCGTTCTCCTCACAGTCATTTGTTTCACCGTGGTTCTGATCAACTGGGTTTTCAGCAATGGCAACAAACAGCAAAAATACTATTCCCGTTACTACCAGTGCTATGCTTATTATCATTGCCATTTTTAGTGAACATTGCTCCCCGTTTTCCAAATGTCAAGAAGTAGAAGGATTACTTTATCCTATCCCAGGTATTCCTTAAAGAGGTGGGGTTTCAAAATCCGGAAGGTGGTGAGCTGTCCTGGCGTCGTGAGGGAGCTTGTTCCACCATTGGGGTGCCAGAGCAGCGAACAGTTTTGACTGGGCTGAGCGGGAACTATGCTTCCGCAGAGGAAGGGGAGCCAGCAGGCCAGAGGTGGATGAACGCAATGCCCTCGGTTGGGTGTAGGGACTGATCAGAGCCTGAAGGTACAGAGGTGCCGATCCCCTCACAGCTCCATAGGCAAGCACCATGGTCTTGTAACAGATGCGAGCTTCAACTGGAAGCCAGTGGAGTGTGCGGAGGAGCGGGGTGACGTGAGAGAACTTGGGAAGCTTGAACACCAGACGGGCTGCGGCATTCTGGATGAGTTGTAGGGGTTTAATGGCACAGGCAGGGAGCCCAGCCAACAGCGAGTTGCAGTAATCCAGACGGGAGATGACAAGTGCCTGGATTAGGACCTGTGCCGCTTCCTGTGTAAGGCAGGGTCGTACTCTCCGAATGTTGTAGAGCATGAACCTGCAGGATCGGGTCACCACCTTGATGTTAGCGGAGAACGACAGGGTGTTGTCCAGGGTCACGCCAAGGCTCTTCGCACTCTGGGAGAAGGACACAACGGAGTTGTCAACCGTGATGGCGAGATCATGGAACGGGCAGTCCTTCCCCGGGAGGAAGAGCAGCTCCGTCTTGCCAAGGTTCAGCTTGAGGTGGTGATCCATCATCCATACTGATATGTCTGCCAGACATGCAGAGATGCGATTCGCCACCTGGTTATCAGAAGGGGGAAAGGAGAAGATTAGTTGTGTATCGTCAGCGTAGCAATGATAGGAGAGGCCATGTGAGGATATGACAGAGCCAAGTGACTTGGTGTATAGGGAGAATAGGAGAGGGCCTAGAACTGAGCCCTGGGGGACACCAGTGGTGAGAGCACGTGGTGCGGAGACAGCTTCTCGCCACGCCACTTGGTAGGAGCGACCGGTCAGGTAGGACGCAATCCAGGAGTGAGCCGCGCCAGAGATGCCCAGCTCGGAGAGGGTGGAGAGGAGGATCTGATGGTTCACAGTATCAAAGGCAGCAGACAGGTCTAGAAGGACAAGAGCAGAGGAAAGAGAGTTAGCTTTAGCAGTGCGGAGAGCCTCCGTGACACAGAGAAATGCAGTCTCAGTTGAATGACCAGTCCTGAAACCTGACTGGTTTGGATCAAGAAGGTCATTCTGAGAGAGATAGCAAGAGAGTTGGCTAAAGACGGCACGAGAGTTGGCTAAAGACGGGGGGGGGGGGCGGGGGGGGGGGGGGGGGTTGGGATTCAGCAGGGAGGAGAATGTGGCAAAGAGCTTCCTAGGGTTAGAGGCAGATGCTTGGAATTTAGAGTGGTAGAAAGTGGCCTTAGCAGCAGAAACAGATGAAGAAAATGTAGAGAGGAGGGAGTGAAAAGATGCCAGGTCGGCAGGGAGTTTAGTTTTCTTCCATTTCCGCTCCGCTGCCCGGTGCTCTGTTCTGTGAGCTCGCAATGAGTCATCAAGCCACGGAGCTGGAGGGGAGGACCGAGCCGGCCGGGAGGATAGGGGACACAGAGAGTCAAAGGATGCAGAAAGGGAGGAGAGGAGGGTTGAGGAGGCAGAATCAGGAGATTGGAGGGAGAAGGTTGAGCAGAGGGAAGAGATGATAGGATGGAAGAGGAGAGAGTAGTGGGAGAGAGAGAGCGAAGGTTGCGGCGGCGCATTACCATCTGTGTAGGGGCAGAGTGAGTAGTGTTGGAGGAGAGCGAGAGAGAAAAGGATACAAAGTAGTGGTCGGAGACATGGAGGGGAGTTGCAGTGAGATTAGTAGAAGAGCAGCATCTAGTAAAGATGAGGTCAAGCGTATTGCCTGTCTTGTGAGTAGGGGGGGACGGTGAGAGGGTGAGGTCAAAAGAGGAGAGGAGTGGAAAGAAGGAGGCAGAGAGAAATGAGTCAAATGTAGACGTAGGGAGGTTGAAATCCCCCAAAACTGTGAGGGGTGAGCCATCCTCAGGAAAGGAACTTATCAAGGCGTCAAGCTCATTGATGAACTCTCCAAGGGAACCTGGAGGGCAATAGATGACAAGGATATTAAGTTTAAATGGGCTAGTGACTGTGACAGCATGGAATTCAAATGAGGAGATAGACAGATGGGTTAGGGGAAAAATTGAGAATGTCCACTTGGGAGAGATGAAGATTCCTGTGCCACCACCCCGCTGACCAGATGCTCTCGGGGTATGCGAGAACACATGGTCAGACGAGGAGAGAGCAGTAGGAGTAGCAGTGTTTTCAGTGGTAATCCATGTTTCCGTCAGCGCCAGGAAGTCGAGGGACTGGAGGTTAGCATAGACTGGGATGAAGTCAGCCTTGTTGGCAGCAGAACGGCAGTTCCAGAGGCTGCCTGAGACCTGGAACTCCAGGTGTGGGGTGCGTGCAGGGACCACCAGGTTAGAGAGGCAGCAGCCACGCGGTGTGAGGCGTTTGTGTAGCCTGTGCGGAGAGGAGAGAACAGGGATAGGCAGAGGCATAGTTGACAGGCTGTAGCAAATGGCTACAATAATGCAGAGGAGATCGGAATGAAATGAACTAAACATCTGGGAAAGGAGAGAGTAGGGCCTCCCTCACCAAAACTCCCAAATATAACTCACCCAACTTCCACCTCAGAAACTATAATTGTATCACTGAACCACCCGAATAAAAACTCTCCCAACTTCCACTTTAGAAATTAGAATTGTTGTGAACTACAGCGGTTCAATGTTTCAAGGAATAGACTCAACTTACTTTATTCAGCTAGCTAACTATGACGCCATAGCTAACTAGCATGCTAGCATCCAATAACACACAGTTTAGCACCAATACTTGGTTACAACAAACTACCAATAGTGTGTTAACACACTAAACAGATAATTCGTGTCCGTGTCTAGTTCCTTTCGTAACGCAGCAATAATTAAACGTTGGCTAGCTAGCACAAATATATTGTATTTAGCTGCTACAGTACAGCTAGCTGGTCGTGTTGGCTAGCTAGCAATGGCTGCTGTGTTGACTTTGTTTGAAAAAACGGTGGCGCTGCGAACAAATGTAGCTGGCTAAAAGGATTTTGTATCTAGTTGCTACCATTGCTAATAGCTACGGTAGCTGATGTAACTGGTGTGAAATGGCTAGCTAGTTAGCGGTGCGCACTAGTAGCGTTTCAATCGGTGTTTGCAGAGGATCCCTGGTTCAAGCCCAGGTAGGGGCGAGGAGAGGGACGGAAGCAACACTGGAAATGGAACAATTAAATACATTACAATCAACAGAGGTTCATAAATTATACTGACTCAGTGTCAGGATTTGAATCAATATTTCTTTGGATAACTCTTAATAAAAAGTCAGTATAATTTATGAACCTCTGTTGATTGTAATGTATTTAATGTTCCATTTCACATTTTTATTAAGAGTTATGACTGTGAGACCCATGAGGCGTCACTACAGACCCGGGTTCGATCCCAGGCGGTGTCACAGCCTGCCGTGACTGTGAGACCCATGAGGCGTCACTACAGACCCGGGTTCGATCCCAGGCGGTGTCACAGCCTGTCGTGACTGTGAGACCCATGAGGCATCACTACAGACCCGGGTACGATCCCAGGCGGTGTCACAGCCTGCCGTGACTGTGAGACCCATGAGGCGTCACTACAGACCCGGGTTCGATCCCAGGCGGTGTCACAGCCTGCCGTGACTGTGAGACCCATGAGGCGTCACTACAGACCCGGGTTCGATCCCAGGCGGTGTCACAGCCTGCCGTGACTGTGAGACCCATGAGGCGGCGCAAAAAAAATGGGCCTCAAAATTGGTGTCAGGATCTCGTCACGGTATCTTTGGCATTTAAATTGCCATCGGTAAAATGCAATTGTGTCCGTAGCTTATGCCTGCCCATACCATAACCCCACCATGGGGCATTCTGTTGACATCAGCAAACCGCTCACCCACACGACGCCATACACGTGCTCTGCAGTTGTGAGGCCGGTTGGACGTACGGCCAAATTCTCTAAAACAACGTTGGAGGCGGCTTATGGTAGATAAATTAACATTCAATTCTCTGGCAACAACTCTGGTGGACATTCCTGCAGTCAGCACGCCAATTGCACGCTTCTTCAAAACTCTAGTCATCTGTGGCATTGCATGATAAAACTGCATATTTTAAAGTGGCCTTTTATTGTGCCTAGCACAAGGTGCACCTGTGTAATGATCATGCTGTTTAATCAGCTTCTTGATATGCCACAGCTGTGAAGTGGATGGATTATTATGGCAAAGGAGGAGAAATGCTCACTAACAGGGGTGTGAACAACATTTGAGAGAAATAAGCTTTTTGTGAGTATGGAACATTTCTGGGATCTTTTATTTCAGCTCATGAAAGATGGGACCAACACTTTACGTTGTTGCTTTTATATTTTTGTTCAGTATAGTTTATTTATATAGCACATTTCAGACATTAAATGCAACGCAATTCACAGGAAAAAATGAATAAAAACTATGAAAATAAAAACGGAAATATTTACTAGACAACAAACAGAGGATAAAAAACTAAAGAATATCAATAAAAGCTGAAAAACTAAAGAGCATCTAAGGAAATAACATTGGTTAAAACAGTAAGAATATGATGTAATATCCAGCCCAAAATATAAGCTGGTTTTACTACACTGTTTATAAACAATATAATTGTGCAACAACAACAAAAAAATCTGTTAATCACATAAATTATTATGATTACTAAATGTTACATGAAATGGAAATATTATGAAATATCAAAACCGAATGTACACCCCTTTGTCAATATGTATTGGCAATAATTCATTTCCAATAGGGAGGCATGGAATAATTAAAAATGTATATTTTGTCAGGCTGGATGTTTGAAATATGAGTAGGTGATTTGAGTCATGCTTCTTCAGCAGTGGAATAAAGACAATAAGCACTTGTAAGATTGTTAATAAAACAGTTCATAGACGCATGTGTTATCCTGCGTCCATGTTTATAGGCTGCAAGTACGTTGAAATGAAGTTGTTTTCAAGTCGTTGAAACAACTACCTAAAAAATACATATTTTTAACTTTAACTTTCAACCAAAACCAAACGTAGATTGGACCTCGAGTATAGTCTTATTTTCAACGTCTTTTCAACTATATTTTGCAAGGTGGGATACTGCTCAATGTCAAAACACAGTTTTAACGTGTCCAAATCAATAACCAATATGCAGAAATAGTTTGTGATAAATGGAAAACCTAAACATAACATGTACTATCGACACAAACATGTTCCACAATAGTAATCATAATACTTGTATTTTAAACAACCACCGTATTAACTGCACAAGCACCAAAAACACTGTTGTTTTGACAAGTGGCAATAAATCACTAATATCGATTAGGGGGGGAAATCAGGTTGTACCTGCTGTTGAAACTAACACAACAAAAAAATACACATGGAAACGGGAGATATCTTTTACTTCACTGGTTAGAGGACAACCTGCAGAAGACAGTCAGCTACATTTTGGAGTGATGCATTTAAATTTAGCGGTCCCCAAAACGAAGAGAAACGCAACACTTATTTGTCATCACTCATATCGATATCATGTTGAAATCAATTGCAGGAGAGGGGGGAGATGAGGTTGCACGTCCTGTTAAAACTAACAGCTCAAAAACCACACGGAATCTGGGAATAATGTGTACATCACTGGTCAGAGGACAATTTGTAGAAAACAGCTAGCTACATTTAGAAGTGTTGCATTTTGATTCAAGTGGGTCGCCAACGTGGTAAGTGTAACACAACTCATTTCAGAGCCTGGATTTTCCCCCTGATGAGGCTAATATCCATATCACGCTGAAATCAATAGAACAGGGGGAAAACGGTTGGGGCGGCGCACAATTGGCCCAGCGTCGTCCAGGTTAGGGGAGGGAATGGCCAGCAGGGATGTAGCTCAGTTGGTAGAGCATGGGTTGTGGGTTCGAGCAGGGTTGTGGGTTCGATTCCCACGGGGGGCCAGTATGAAAAATAAACAAATTATGTATGCACTCACTAACTGTAAGTCGCTCTGGATAAGAGCGTCTGCTAAATGACTAAAAATGTAAATGGTTCTCCATTGTGAAATTCATTAAAATACTCATACAACAATGTTAAAACATTGTGACATTATTTAATTGATATCATGAAACAACTCCTTCATGTATGTACTTTCTGATGTTTAATCAGAGTTCTTTTACCAGCGTATCTCTTGCCACATTGATCACAGCTATAAGATTTCTCTCCAGTGTGCGTTCTCAAATGTACCATCAGGATGCTTGATCGACTAAAACTCTTCCCACATTGATCACAGCTATAAGGTTTCTCTCTAGTGTGTGTTCTCAAATGTACCATCAGGTTGCTTGATGCACTAAAACTCTTCCCACATTGATCACAGCGATAAGGTTTCTCTCCAGTGTGTGTTCTCAAATGTGCCATCAGGTTGCTTGAATCACTAAAACTCTTCCCACATTGATCACAGCTATAAGGCTTCTCTCCATTGTGCGTTCTCAAATGTGCCATCAGGTTGCTTGAATCACTAAAACTCTTCCCACATTGATCACAGCTATAAGGTTTCTCTCTAGTGTGTGTTCTCAAATGTACCATCAGGTTGCTTGATCGACTAAAACTCTTCCCACATTGATCACAGCTATAAGGTTTCTCTCCTGTGTGTGTTCTCTGATGTACTATCAGGCAGCTTGATTGAGTAAAACTCTTCCCGCATTGATCACAGCTATAAGGTTTCTCTCCTGTGTGTGTTCTCTGATGTACTATCAGGCAGCTTGATGTAGTAAAACTCTTCCCGCATTGATTACAGCTATAAGGTTTCTCTCCTGTATGGATTCTCATATGTCTTTTAAGGTCTGTAGAAGAGTTGAATATATTCCCACAGTCAGAGCAGCAGTGAGATTTCTTCCCTGTGGGTTTCCGCTGGTGTTTCTTGAGATGTTCTGATCTGGAGGGACTCTTCTCTGACTCCTCAGCTTCATGATGTTGTTGAGGCTCCCCAGAGGATCCACGATAGTCACGTCTCTCTTCTGTGTGAACGACAAAGTCAGACAGATGGTTAAAGGCCCACAACAGCAGAAATACTGTTTATTTGAGGTAAAAGGTGATGCCCAGAGCGTACCCATGAAGCTGTACAACAATTGACATCTGTTAAATTATTTGACAATTGTCTTAAGACAGTCAAGTGAGCAATAATAGTAATATCTTGTCTTGTTTTCACATTAGTAGTAACATCAATGATTGTAGGCTAGAAATATGAATACGCACAAAACATATGAACAAAATCATCCACTGTGAAAGTTGATACTTGCAGGCCCTTCATATGTAGGCTATGAGCAGCACTTCGTTAAATTGATCAAATCAGTTATTGTTTTCCTTGATCAAACCGTGAGCAACACCTGTCAAACTCATTTCTCTCAAAACACAGGGGATGTCGATTCCCACGGGACTAGTATTACCAGAGGACCTTGGAGTTCGCCAAAAAACAGTAGGTTATTCTGGCTTGAATTGTTCCTCTCCTGCCATGTAAAAATGACTGACATGGCAGATTCAGACGGGACTAAAATTACAGATGTGGTGTTTTGTGCTTGTGCATATAATTACATTCAGAACCGCGGACAGCGACAGTATCCAAAGCGGGAGAAAGTACATTTGTTATAAAATAATATTAGATTTATTAGTGTTGCATCATTATTTTTTTTACATAATATAACCATATACAATTTATGTATCACATGTCTTAGAGCGATGGACTGTGCCATCTCCGTGGCCTCCACAAAGTCTTGTGCACCAGCTGTTCCGGACGACTGTATGATCACTCTCTCCTTAGCCGATGTGAGTAAGACCTTTAACCCCTGTAAATCTAAGCCGTTGGGGGAGGGGGGCTAAACGGACATATGGAATTGTTTTAAGATGGTCGTACTATGGATTACTTAAATTACTTAGATTGAAGCAAATTTGCGTCAATTGACTCCAAGGGGTTAAACAGGTTAATCTTCACAGACAGATTACCAGGACGCGTACTCAGAGCATGCACTGACCAGCTGGCAAGAGTCTTCACTGACATTTTAAAACGTCTCCCTGACCGCGTCTGTAATACCTACATGTTTCAAGCAGAGGCATTAATATGGAGTTGGTCCCCCCTTTGCTGCTATAACAGCCTCCACTCTTCTAGGAAGGCTTTCCACTAGATGTTGGAACATTGCTGCGGGGACTTGCTTCCATTCAGCCACAAGAGCTTTAGTGAGGTCGGGCACACGTTGGGCGATTAGGCCTGGCTCGCAGTCGGCCTTCTAATTCATCCCAAAGGTGTTCGATGGGGTTGAGGTCAGGGCTCTGTGCAGGCCAGTCAAGTTCTTCCACACCGATCTCGACAAACCATTTCTATTTGGACTTCGCTTTACGCACAGGGGCATTGTCATGCTGAAACAGGAAAGGGCCTTCCCCAAACTGTTGCCACAAAGTTGGAAGCACAGAATCGTCTAGAATGTCACTGTATGCTGTAGCGTTAAGATTTCCCTTCACTGGAACTAAGGGGACCGAACCATGAATAACAGCCCCAGGCCATTATTCCTCCTCCACCAAACATTACAGTTGGCACTATGCATTGGGGCAAGTAGTGTTCTCCGGGCGTCCGCTAAACCCAGATTCGTCCGTCGGAATGATCACTCCAGAGAACGCCTTTCTACTGCTCCAGAGTCCAATGGCAGCGAGCTTTACACCACTCCAGCCGACACTTGGCATTGCGCTTGGTGATCTGGGGCTTGTGTGCGGCTGCTCGGCCATGGAAACCCATTTCATGAAGCTCCCGACTAACAGTTATTCTGCTGACGTTGCTTCCAGAGGCAGTTTGGAACGCGCTTCAGCACTCGGCGGGCCCGTTCTGTGAGCTTGTGTGGCCTACCACTTCGCGGTTCAGCCGTTGTTGCTCCTAGCATCTCTGTCGACAAAACAGCCTATCGACCAAACAATCGACCAGTCGACTAGGGTCAGCCCTAATAAAAATGAAAATACATTTGCAGAATATTATACAATGACTTATCAACAGCTCCAACAATTTGACCCCCACAGGAAAGCCTCACTGGTAGATATAGAAAGACCCATAAACTGGATAGTCATTGATTCCTGAAGAATATAACTTTTAAATGCCTCAAATGTTTCAACTGTCTTACCCCATCAGAAACCAAAACATAAGCTCATATAACGCCACTGTTTGTAAACAAACACTGTTTAGTCTCAATTTGGTTAAAACTGTGATTTTGACCTTATGGACGGCCAGTCCTTGTATTCATAGTGTAGTGAATTCCAGGGGTAGCCCTGAGCTGGACTCAAACCTGGGTCCAGAGACTGTCAAGCCAACACCTTATAACTGTTATACCAAGATGTCTGAACTTCTTGATGAGGTCGCTAGGTTTTGGGTTAAGGTTGCTACAATAGCTTCCTCTATGAATTTGAGAGTGGTTACATTTCTCCAGCCCCCATCCCTCAGCTGTTTACCAAACCAAGTCTAAGGGCAGCCATTATGTTTATGTTTAAATCCAAGGTTGTCCCTTTAAAAAAGCCACACATCAATCAATCCACCAATCTGCTGTTCAAACAATAACAAAGCTGTCATTCTGCCACTGTTTTGGTAATAAGATGATGGATGGGACTGGAGAAATGTAACTAATCTCAAAATCATAGACAGACCTATGGATGCAAGGACTGACCATCCATGGTATCAACATTATAGTTTTAACCATGTTGAGGCGATACAGTGTTGGTTTACATTTACACTGTTTCTAAACATTGGAGTAAAAAAAGCTTATTTTGGGATCTGATGGGGTACGACAGTTGAACTAAGCTCATGAGGCATGTGTTATATTCTTCAAGAATCAATGGCTATATATAAATAATTTAAAAGTCCAAATATGGATGTAGCAACTGCAGATTCCCCCTTTAACACCACACATCAGTTCAACAACTGCAGAGTTTGTGCCTCTGTTTTTAAGACAGTACTTACTAGTGTTAATCAGGGCCCGGTTTCTCAAAAGCATCTTACTGCTAAGTTCATCATTAGAACCATTGGATGCCTTAAGATGCCTTTGGGAAACCGGAACCAGATATCCAGTTTCCTCCTCTTCTCCCTCCTCCTTTTTCGATGTGACAGTCATCTCCTCCTCCTCCTCTTTCACTCCAAACACGGGAGCCTCCTCTTCTTTCACTGTAACATCCTCCTCCTCTTTCACTCTGAACGCGTCTTCCTCTTCTTTCACTGTAACATCCTCCTCCTCTTTCACTCTGAACGCGTCTTCCTCTTCTTTCACTGTAACATCCTCCTCCTCTTTCACTCTGAACGCGTCTTCCTCTTCTTTCACTGTAACATCCTCTTCCTCTTTCACTCTGAACGCGTCTTCCTCTTCTTTCACTGTAACATCCTCCTCCTCTTTCACTCTGAACGCGTCTTCCTCTTCTTTCACTGTAACATCCTCCTCCTCTTTCACTCTGAACGCGTCTTCCTCTTCTTTCACTGTAACGTCTTTCTCTTCTTCTTTCACGGTAACAGCTTCACCCTCTACTTGTTTTTGTATTGTAACATCCTCCTCTTCCTCCTCCTCTTTCACTAGAGCTTCTTTCTCCGTCCAGCAGACCTCCTCTTCTTTAGCAGGAGGAGAGTAGCTTAGTGAGCTCATGGTCGGGGATGTTAGCTAGCTAGGCTAGTGCTAACTTAACCAGCCAGCTAGCTGACTAATAACAACAACACCGTAAATATTAAATTAAATGGGATAACTAACTAGACGACAGAAGTGGGTTTAAAACCCAGTGGCTAATATACACGAAAGCGTCTAAAGAGCTTTATTGGTTGGGCTATTTTGTCTAGCAAGCTACCGAGGTGTCTGACTAACTGTTGCTGCTGTTGAAAGAAGCGTCCCGTCCACTAGATTATACGTCACACTAGCAGCATAGCCTTAAAGTCCCACATCGCCATCTGCTGACTGGAGTGGGTAACGAAGTTGAGTAAAATGTAGATTTTATTTTCAGACAAAAAGTTAAAGGGTAGGAAGCATGAGTTTTTACTCACCAATGTAACAACACAGTGGCGTTTTAAAGACTTAGTAACTTAGTTGTAGTCACGATCTGGTTACCTATAAGTACAAACAGTTATGTTTTTACATGTTTATTAACTTATTTCTGGATATCTTCTAAACTACCCACAATGCACAATTTTACAACGTCAAATTGATCTACTCTGTGCTGCCGAGTTCGTATGCTAGCTCGGTAGCTAGCTCAAGCTGGCTAATGTTAGCCACACCTCATGCTCTCCACGGACTGTGTGTCCAAAGATTTTTTATAACTAACCCAAGATAGACCAGAGCCTGTCGTTTCCAATGTGAGCAAATTAATCATAGTGGGCAGAACAAGCAAGGAGGTGGGCAGAGCCAAGCAGGAGCAAGAGAGCTCCTATTGGCCCGTTCTAGCATGTCTTTGCATATTTCCTTTAGGGAACGCCTACTTTGTGAAGATTGCCCATGTGCAATAACTCAATTCTCCCTTGCACTCCTTCTAAACAACGCAATTTTTAGAAACTTTGGCAAAGGGTAAAGTCTATTAAACGTAGTCCATTCTGTTTGTTACAGATTCTAGTTATGGAAACAGAAAACTGAGAAAATTAGCAGAACGTCTTCAAAATCCGTCTGTCTACTTGTTCTCCCACTGGGCTTCCTCTCAACACCATATTTGGTAGTGAGTGGAAACAACAGGATGCTTCACATTATACATCAGGTGAAATATCTGGCTCATTGTTCTCATGACTATAACATTTGTTGGCCCCTTCAACCTTCAATTCTTGCACATTCTCACATAAAAAGTATATTTCAACACTGTCAGCTCAGGCAACATTGCCGCACTCCTAAACATGGAACCAATCAGAGGTCCCGTACATACCCCTCGTGATCAAGGCAGCCAATGGCCTGCATCTATCTACGATGTAACTACAGCCTCTTGTGAAAACTGCTGTTTGATGAAGAGAAACAGATATATCTAGCTCCCGAAGACTGAAATAAGATAAATATAATGTTTTCGAGTGCACTTGAAATATTCAGCATGCAATACATATTGTCTTGATAGTATGAAGAAGTAACTCCATGGACATTTTATCCAATTTATTGAAAGCTAGCCAATGTTACAGTTTGAATAGCCTAGCCAGCTACTGTAAATGTCAATTTGTGTTTCATTATCTAGCTATCTCTGTGTCAATGAATTACATTTTGAATCATGTTTTGTCATGATTATATATCTCATTTCAAGTAACTAGCTGCAGCCTTAAAGAAACATTCAAATCATATACTTTGCACAGAAACCCAAATAAAAGTATGTGAATATGTTCTAAAACTTTTGACCGGTACATACATACATACATACATATATACAATCTAGCTTGGGCGTGAACGTTATTTACAGTACCAGTCAAACGTTTGGACACACCTACTCATTCAAGGGATTTTCTTTATTTTTTACTATTTTCCACCATAATTTGCAAATAAATTCATAAAAAATCCTACAATGTGATTTTCTGGAATTTTTTTCTCAATTTGTCTGTCATAGTTGACGTGTACCTATGATGAAAATTACAGGCCTCTCTCATCTTTTTAAGTGGGAGAACTTGCACAATTGGTGGCTGACTAAATACTTTTTTCCCCCACTGTATATGTCCGAACTTAAGAACCAAATAGACTTCCCAAAAATAATATGGTATTTATTTTATTTTATTTCACCTTTTATTTAATCAGAGTCAATTTAGAACCAATGACAATCTGAATGAAGAAATACTAATTATATTCATCTATTTAATAATTAAAATTTTTGAAATATCCAAATTATATAGTGAAATTATTTAGGGGTTTACACTTGCATACAATCAATCTTAAGTTCATAATCAAAACATAATATATATTTTTTTAACTTGTTGAATCTGATTTTAGACATGATCTTGTCTAGAGCTGGAAAAAAATGTTGACCTATTTTTCAGTATGATTTCATTCATACAATTAGATTTCATGTAGCATGAACAAAAACACAATTTCTCAATCAAAAACATAAGTCAGAACACAGCCTCTATTCTCTCATGTGATTTCAGGTCCTCTGACTGGGAAAATGTCTTTTTACAATGAGAGCAGTGGTATGTCTTCTCCTCCTGTGTATTAGTATGTTGGAAAGCCTTTTCTCCTGTATGTATTCTCTCATGCTTTTTCAGGCTCCCTAACCGGGTAAAGCTCTTTTCACATCGGGAACATTGTTAAGGCTTTTCTCCTGTGTGTATTCTCTCATGCGCTTTCAGGCTCCCTCGATGGGTAAACCTTGTTTCACAATGGGAACATTGGTAAGGCTTTTCTCCTGTGTGTATTCTCTCATGCGCTTTCAGGCTCCCTCGATGGGTAAACCTCTTTTCACAATGGGAACAGTGGTAAGCCTTTTCTCCTGTATGTATTCTCTCATGCTTTTTCAGGCTCCCTAAACGGGTAAAGCTCTTTTCACATCGGGAACATTGGTAAGGCTTTTCTCCTGTGTGTATTCTCTCATGCGCTTTCAGGCTCCCTCGATGGGTAAACCTCGTTTCACAATGGGAACAGTGGTAAGGCTTTTCTCCTGTGTGTGTCCTCTCATGTGTTTTCAGGCTCCCTAACTGAGTAAAACTCTTTCCACAGTGGGAACAGTGGTAAGGCTTCTCTCCAGAGTGTATTCTTGTATGTTTTTTCAGGTTTCCTAACCCAGTAAATATCTTATCACACTGAGAGCAGTGGTATGTCTTCCTATCTTCTGTGTGTATTTCTTCATGTTGTTTCAGGTACCGTAACTGGGTGAACTTCTTTCCACACAGGGAACATTGGAAAGGCTTTTCTCCTGAGTGTGTCCTCTCATGCTCTTTTAGGTTCCCTAACTTGGTAAAACTCTTTCCACAGTGAGAGCAATCGTAAGGGTTTTCTCCTGTGTGCGTTCTCTCATGTACTTTCAACTTCCTTAAACACTTAAAACTCTTTCCACAGTGGGAGCAGTGGTGTTGTCTCGCTGGTTTGGACGTCTCTGGGTCTGGTTCCCCTGAAGGACTCTTCCCGCTGTCAGAGTGAGAGTCTGGTCCCTCTCCTGCCAAAGACAAACAGAGTATTTAGTTAAATACTAAACAGAGAACTGAATTAAACCTCCATAAAATAAAACTGTCTTCCTGTGAGGCTAGATTCCTCAATAACCTGAAGTCAGTTTTCAGAACATTCAATAAAAACTTGGTGGCCGCCATAATAACAATAATAATAATGATAATGATCACAATGATAATAATGTAGAACATAAAATCTAATCTTGCTTTCACGTTTATAGACTGGGGGACACCTAGTCAGTTCTGAATGCATTCAACTGAAATGTGTTTTCTGCATTTAACCCAACCCCTCTGAATCAGAGAGGTGCGGGGGGCTGCCTTAATCGGTATCCATGTCATCGGCGCCCGGGGAACAGTGGGTTAACTGCCTTGCTCAGGGGAACAGTGGGTTAACTGCCTTGCTCAGGGGAACAGTGGGTTAACTGCCTTGCTCAGGGGAACAGTGGGTTAACTGCCTTGCTCAGGGGAACAGTGGGTTAACTGCCTTGCTCAGGGGAACAGTGGGTTAACTGCCTTGCTCAGGGGAACAGTGGGTTAACTGCCTTGCTCAGGGGAACAGTGGGTTAACTGCCTTGCTCAGGGGAACAGTGGGTTAACTGCCTTGCTCAGGGGAACAGAGGGTTAACTGCCTTGCTCAGGGGAACAGTGGGTTAACTGCCTTGCTCAGGGGAACAGTGGGTTAACTGCCTCGCTCAGGGGAACAGAGGGTTAACTGCCTTGCTCAGGGGAACAGTGGGTTAACTGCCTTGCTCAGGGGAACAGTGGGTTAACTGCCTTGCTCAGGGGAACAGTGGGTTAACTGCCTTGCTCAGGGGAACAGTGGGTTAACTGCCTTGCTCAGGGGAACAGTGGGTTAACTGCCTTGCTCAGGGGAACAGTGGGTTAACTGCCTTGCTCAGGGTAACAGTGGGTTAACTGCCTTGCTCAGGGGAACAGTGGGTTAACTGCCTTGCTCAGGGGAACAGTGGGTTAACTGCCTTGCTCAGGGGAACAGTGGGTTAACTGCCTTGCTCAGGGGAACAGCGGGTTAACTGCCTTGCTCAGGGGAACAGTGGGTTAACTGCCTTGCTCAGGGGAACAGTGGGTTAACTGCCTTGCTCAGGGGAACAGTGGGTTAACTGCCTTGCTCAGGGGAACAGTGGGTTAACTGCCTTGCTCAGGGGAACAGTGGGTTAACTGCCTTGCTCAGGGGAACAGTGGATTAACTGCCTTGCTCAGGGGAACAGTGGGTTAACTGCCTTGCTCAGGGGAACAGTGGGTTAACTGCCTTGCTCAGGGGAACAGTGGATTAACTGCCTTGCTCAGGGTAACAGTGGGTTAACTGCCTTGCTCAGGGGAACAGTGGGTTAACTGCCTTGCTCAGGGGCAGAACGACAGATTTTTACCTTGTAAGCTTGGGGATTCGATACAGCAACCTTTCGGTTACTGGCACAACACTCTACCCGCCAGGCTAGATAATGTCATATTTATAGGCTGAGCACTCTATAATCATAGATAATGTCATGTTTATAGGCTGAGCAGAGCTCTATAATAATAGATCATGTTTATAGGCTGAACAGAGCTCTAAATAATAGATAATGTCATGTTTATAGGCTGAGCAGAGCTCTATAATAATAGATCATGTTTATAGGCTGAACATAGCTCTAAATAATAGATAATGTCATGTTTATAGGCTGATCAGAGCTCTATAATAATAGATAATGTCATGTTTATAGGCTGATCAGAGCTCTATAATAATAGATAATGTCATGTTTATAGGCTGAACAGAGCTCTATTATAATAGATCATGTCATGTTATAGGCTGATCAGAGCTCTATAATAATAATAGATAATGTCATGTTTATAGGCTGAGCAGAGCTCTATAATAATAGATAATGTCATGTTTATAGGCTGAGCAGAGCTCTATAATAATAGATAATGTCATGTTTATAGGCTGATCAGAGCTCTATAATAATAGATAATGTCATGTTTTAGGCTGAGCAGAGCTCTATAATAATAGATAATGTCATGTTTATAGGCTGAGCAGAGCTCTATAATAATAGATAATGTCATGTTTATAGGCTGATCAGAGCTCTATAATAATAGATAATGTCATGTTTTAGGCTGATCAGAGCTCTATAATAATAGATAATGTCATGTTTATAGGCTGATCAGAGCTCTATAATAATAGATAATGTCATGTTTTAGGCTGATCAGAGCTCTATAATAATAGATAATGTCATGTTTTAGGCTGATCAGAGCTCTATAATAATAGATAATGTCATGTTTATAGGCTGAGCAGAGCTCTATAATAATAGATAATGTCATGTTTATAGGCTGATCAGAGCTCTATAATAATAGATAATGTCATGTTTATAGGCTGATCAGAGCTCTATAATAATAGACAATGTCATGTTTATAGGCTGAGCAGAGCTCTATAATAATAGATAATGCCATGTTTATAGGCTGATCAGAGCTCTATAATAATAAATAATGTCATGTTTATAGGCTGATCAGAGCTCTATAATAATAGATAATGTCATGTTTATAGGCTGATCAGAGCTCTATAATAATAGATAATGTCATGTTTATAGGCTGATCAGAGCTCTATAATAATAGATAATGTCATGTTTATAGGCTGATCAGAGCTCTATAATAATAGATAATGTCATGTTTATAGGCTGATCAGAGCTCTATAATAATAGATAATGTCATGTTTTAGGCTGATCAGAGCTCTATAATAATAGATAATGTCATGTTTATAGGCTGATCAGAGCTCTATAATAATAGATAATGTCATGTTTTAGGCTGATCAGAGCTCTATAATAATAGATAATGTCATGTTTTAGGCTGATCAGAGCTCTATAATAATAGATAATGTCATGTTTATAGGCTGAGCAGAGCTCTATAATAATAGATAATGTCATGTTTATAGGCTGATCAGAGCTCTATAATAATAGATAATGTCATGTTTATAGGCTGATCAGAGCTCTATAATAATAGATAATGTCATGTTTATAGGCTGATCAGAGCTCTATAATAATAGATAATGTCATGTTTATAGGCTGAGCAGAGCTCTATAATAATAGATAATGCCATGTTTATAGGCTGATCAGAGCTCTATAATAATAGATAATGTCATGTTTATAGGCTGATCAGAGCTCTATAATAATAGATAATGTCATGTTTATAGGCTGATCAGAGCTCTATAATAATAGATAATGTCATGTTTATAGGCTGATCAGAGCTCTATAATAATAGATAATGTCATGTTTATAGGCTGAGCAGAGCTCTATAATAATAGATAATGTCATGTTTATAGGCTGATCAGAGCTCTCAGTGTTTGTTTACATTTACTTTGTTTACAAACATTGGTATAAAACAAGCTTATATTGTGGGTGCTGACGTGGTACGACAGTTGGACTAAGCTCATGAGGCACTTGTGAGTGCCAGTTGGTGTGTGTGTGTGTGTGTGTGAGTGATGTTGGGCTGAAGCTACTGACCCGGAAGTTGATGGAAAAGTTATTAATTTCCGGTGCAGCGTTGTAAGGCACTGCATCGCAGTGCTTGAGGCGTCACTACAGACCCGGGTTCGATCCCGGGCTGTGTCGCAGCCGGCCGCGACCGGGAGACCCATGACGCGGCGCACAATTGGCCCAGCGTCGTCCGGATTAGGCCGGCCGGGATGTCCTTGTCCCATCGCGCTCTAGCGACTCCTGTGGCGGGCCGGGCGCATGCATGCTGACATGGTCGCCAGTTGTATGGCGTTTCCTCTGAAACATTGGTGCGGCTGGCTTCCGGGTTAAGCGAGCAGTGTGTCAAGAAGCAGTGCGGCTTGGCGGGGGGGTCGTGTTTCGGAGGACGCATGGCTCTCGACCTTCGCCTCTCCCGAGTCCGTATGGGAGTTGCAGCGATGGGACAATACTGTTTAGTTTTTTTCTCCATTTAACTAAGTAGCAACAACAATATTATATTGAGATGTATAAAGAGAAGCATGTGTTGATTAGTGAAAATTTTTAATGAGTGAGAATTTAAAACAAACTTAACATCTACTACACATCTGTATTTAGGCAATTTCTGATTCATTCAGTCAAACAGACAGATAATAAGCATTTAGGTCTAACACGTACAGTGCCTTGCAAAATTATTCATCCCCGTTGGCGTTTTTCCTATTTTGTTGAATTACAACCTGTAATTTAAATGGATTTATGTAATGGACATACACAAAATAGTCCAAATTGGTAAAGTGGAATGAAAAATATAACTTGTTTCAAATAATTCTAACAAATAAATAACGGAAAAGTGGTGTGTGCATATGTATTCACCCCCTTCGTTATGAAGCCCCTAAATAAGATCTGGTGCAACCAATTACCTTCATAAGTCACATAATTAGTTAAATAAAGTCCACCTGTGTGCAATCTAAGTGTCACATGATCTGTCACATGATCTCAGTTGTGTCCTCCTCCCAGAGTGCGAAGAGCCTTGGCGTGACCCTGGACAACACCCTGTCGTTCTCCGCTAACATCAAGGCGGTGACCCGATCCTGCAGGTTCATGCTCTACAACATTCGGAGAGTACGACCCTGCCTTACACAGGAAGCGGCACAGGTCCTAATCCAGGCACTTGTCATCTCCCGTCTGGATTACTGCAACTCGCTGTTGGCTGGCCTCCCTGCCTGTGCCATTAAACCCCTACAACTCATCCAGAATGCCGCAGCCCGTCTGGTGTTCAACCTTCCCAAGTTCTCTCACGTCACCCCCCTCCTCCGCACACTCCACTGGCTTCCAGTTGAAGCTCGCATCCGTTACAAGACCATGGTGCTTGCCTATGGAGCAGTGAGGGGAACGGCACCTCCGTACCTTCAGGCTCTGATCAGTCCCTACACCCAAACGAGGGCATTGCGTTCATCCACCTCTGGCCTGCTGGCTCCCCTTCCTCTGTGGAAGCATAGTTCCCGCTCAGCCCAGTCAAAACTGTTCGCTGCTCTGGCACCCCAATGGTGGAACAAGCTCCCTCACGACGCCAGGACAGCGGAGTCACTCACCACCTTCCGGAGACATTTGAAACCCCACCTCTTTAAGGAATACCTGGGATAGGATAAAGTAATCCTTCTACCCCCCCCCCCCAAAAAAAAAGGGGTTATCCCACTGGCTATAGGGTGAATGCACCAATTTGTGAGTCGCTCTGGATAAGAGCGTCTGCTAAATGACGTAAATGTGCCCTTGAGCAAGGCACTTAACCCTAATTGCTCCTGTAAGTCGCTCTGGATAAGAGCGTCTGCTAAATGACTAAAATGTAAATGTAAATGTATATATACACCTGTTCTGAAAGGTCCCAGAGTTTGCAACACCACTAAGCAAGGGGCACCACCTAGCAAGCGGCACCATGAAGACCAAGGAGCTCTCCAAACAGGTCAGGGACAAAGTTGTGGAGAAGTACAGATCAGGATTGGGTTATAAAAAAAATCTGAAACTTTGAACATCCCACGGAGCACCATTAAATCCGTTATTAAAAAATTGAAAGAATATGGCACCACAACAAACCTGCCAAGAGAGGGCCGACCATCCATGACGTCAACATTATAGTTTTAACCATGTTGAGGCTATACAGTGTTGGTTCACATTTACATTGTTTCTAAACATTGGAGTAAAAAAATCTTACTTTAGGTCCTGATGGGGTAAGACAGTTGAACTAAGCTCATGAGGCATGTGTTATATTCTTCAAGAATCAATGGCTATATATAAATAATTTAAAAGTCCAAATATGGATGTAGCAACTGCAGATTTCCCCTTTAACGCCACACATCAGATCAACAACTGCAGAGTTTGTGCCTCTGTTTTTAAGACAGTACTTACTAGTGTTAATCAGGGCTCGGTTTCCCAAAACCATCTTACTGCTAAGTTCATCATTAGAACCATTGGATGCCTTAAGATGCCTTTGGGAAACCGGCACCAGATATCCAGTTTCCTCCTCTTCTTCTTCCTCCTTTTTCGATGTGACAGTCATCTCCTCCTCCTCTTTCACTCCAAAAACGGGAGCCTCCTCTTCTTTCACTGTAACATCCTCCTCCTCTTTCACTCTGAACGCGTCTTCCTCCTCTTTCACTGTAACGTCTTTCTCTTCTTTTTTCACGGTAACAGCCTCACCCTCTACTTGTTTTTGTATTGTAACATCATCCTCTTCCTCTTTCATTCTGAACGCGTCTTCCTCTTCTTTCACTGTAACATCCTCCTCCTCTTTCACTCTGAACGCGTCTTCCTCTTCTTTCACTGTAACATCCTCCTCCTCTTTCACTCTGAACGCGTCTTCCTCTTCTTTCACTGTAACGTCTTTCTCTTCTTCTTTCACGGTAACAGCTTCACCCTCTACTTGTTTTTGTATTGTAACATCCTCCTCTTCCTCCTCCTCTTTCACTAGAGCTTCTTTCTCCGTCCAGCAGACCTCCTCTTCTTTAGCAGGAGGAGAGTAGCTTAGTGAGCTCATGGTCGGGGATGTTAGCTAGCTAGGCTAGTGCTAACTTAACCAGCCAGCTAGCTGACCAATAACAACAACACCGTAAATATGAAATTAAATGGGATAACTAACTAGACGACAGAAGTGGGTTTAAAACACAGTGGCTAATATACACGAAAGCGTCTAAAGAGCTTTATTGGTTCGGCTATTTTGTCTAGCAAGCTACCGAGGTGTCTGACTAACTGTTGCTGCTGTTGAAAGAAGCGTCCCGTCCACTAGATTATACGTCACACTAGCAGCATAGCCTTAAAGTTCCACATTGCCATCTGCTGACTGGAGTGGGTAACGAAGTTGAGTAAAATGTAGATTTTATTTTCAGACAAAAAGTTAAAGCGTAGGAAGCATGATTTTTTTTACCCACCAATGTAACAACACAGTGTGGTTAAAGACTTAGTAAATTAGTTGTAGTCACGATCTGGTTACCTATAAGAACAAACAGTTATGTTTTTGCGTTATTACGTATTTATTAACTTATTTCCGGATATCTTCTAAACTACCCATAGTGCACTATTTCTCAACGTCATATGGGGGATCTACTCTGTGCTACCGAGTTCATATGCTAGCTCAAACTGACTAATCTCAGCCACACCTCATGCTCTTCTCAGACTGTGTGGCCAAAGACTTTTATAACTAACCCAAGATAGACCAGAGCCTGTCGTTTCCAATGGGAGCAAATTAATCATAGTGGGCAGAACAAGCAAGGAGGTGGGCAGAGCCAAGCAGGAGCAAGAGAGGTCCTATTGGCTCGTTCTAGAATCTATTTGCATATTTCCTTTAGGGAACGCCTACTTTGTGAAGATTGCCCATGTGCAATAACTCAATTCGCCCTTGCACTCCTTCTAAACAATGCAATTTTTTACAACTTTGGCAAAGGATAAAGTCTACAAAACGTAGTCCACTCTGTTTGTTACAGATTCTAGTGATGGAAACAGAAAACTGTATTGAGATCAAATGTTTCATAGATAAAAATAAAAAAAATAGCAGAATATCGGCCAAAATCCATCTCGCTCCATCTTCTCCCACTGCCGGCCACTGGGCTTCCTCTCAACACCATATTTGGTATTGAGTTGAAACGCCAACCGGATGTTTCACATTTATACATCAGGTGAAATATCTGGCTCATTGTTCTATCTGTGGTGTGGTTGTGTTATTAGGTGGTGGGCCGAACCCGAAAAGAGTGAAGTTAATCGATCCCAGTCGAGAGAGGACCTGATTTTTTTGTATATGACAGTAACATATTGTTATGATGACTATAACATTTGTTGGCACCTTAAATTCTTGCACATTTTCGCATAAAAATTATATTTCAACACTGTCTGCTCAGGCAACATTGATGAACTCCTAAACTAAGAACTAATCAGAGGTCCCGTACATAACCCTTGTGATCAAGGCAGCCAATGGCCTGCTTCTATCTACGATGTAACTACAGCCTCTTGTGAAAACTGCTGTTTGATGAAGAGAAACAGATATATCTAGCTCCCGAAGACTGAAATAAGATAAATATAATGTTTCCAGTGCACTTGAAACATTCAGCATGCAATAAGAATTGTCTTGATAGTTTGAAGAGGTACAGTGGAAAATAAGTATTTGGTCAATAACAAAAGTTTCTCAATACTTTGTTATATACCCTTTGTTGGCAATGACACAGGTCAAACGTTTTCTGTAAGTCTTCACAAGGTTTTCACACACTGTTGCTGGTATTTTGGCCCATTCCTCCATGCAGATCTCATCTAGAGCAATGATGTTTTGGGGCTGTCGCTGGGCAACACAGACTTTCAACTCCCTCCAAAGATTTTCTATGGGGTTGAGATCTGGAGACTGGCTAGGCCACTCCAGGACCTTGAAATGCTTCTTACGAAGCTACTCCTTCGTTGCCCGGGCGGTGTGTTTGGGATCATTGTCATGCTGAAAGACCCAGCCACGTTTCATCTTCAATGCCCTTGCTGATGGAAGGAGGTTTTCACTCAAAATCTCACGATACATTCATTCTTTCCTTTACACGGATCAGTCGTCCTGGTCATTCATCCTACTTTACTATCAACTGGCTAGCTGCATCTATCATTCATCCTTCTTCGCTATCAACTGGCCAGCTGCATCTATTTTTCATCCTACTTTACTATCAACTGGCCAGCTGTATCTATCATTCATCCTACTTTACTATCAACTGGCTAGCTGTATCTATCATTCATCCTACTTTACTATCAACTGGCTAGCTGTATCTATCAATTATCCTACTTTATTATCAACAGGCTAGCTGCATCATTAATCATACTTTACTATCAACTGGCTAGCTGTATCATTCATCCTACTTTACTATCAACTGGCTAGCTGTATCTATCATTCATCCTACTTTACTATCAACTGGCCAGCTGTATCATTCATCCTACTTTACTATCAACTGGCCAGCTGCATTTCATCCTACTTTACTATCAACTGGCTAGCTGTATCTATCATTCATCCTACTTTACTATCAACTGGCCAGCTTCATCATTCATCCTACTTTACTATCAACTGGCCAGCTGCATTTCATCCTACTTTACTATCAACTGGCTAGCTGTATCTATAATTCATCCTACTTTACTATCAACTGGCCAGCTTCATCATTCATCCTACTTTACTATCAACTGGCCAGCTGCATTTCATCCTACTTTACTATCAACTGGCTAGCTGTATCTATCATTCATCCTACTTTACTATCAACTGGCCAGCTTCATCATTCATCCTACTTTACTATCAACTGGCCAGCTGTATTTATCATTCATCCTACTTTACTATCAACTGGCCAGCTGTATCATTCATCCTACTTTGCTATCAACTGGCCAGCTGCATTTCATCCTACTTTACTATCAACTGGCTAGCTGTATCTATCATTCATCCTACTTTACTATCAACTGGCCAGCTTCATCATTCATCCTTCTTTACTATCAACTGGCTAGCTGTATCTATCATTCATCCTACTTTACTATCAACTGGCCAGCTTCATCATTCATACTACTTTACTATCAACTGGCCAGCTGCATTTCATCCTACTTTACTATCAACTGGCTAGCTGTATCTATCATTCATCCTACTTTACTATCAACTGGCCAGCTTCATCATTCATCCTACGTTACTATCAACTGGCCAGTTGTATCTATCATTCATCCTACTTTACTATCAACTGGCCAGCTGTATCATTCATCCTACTTTACTATCAACTGGCCAGCTGCATTTCATCCTACTTTACTATCAATGGCTAGCTGTATCTATCATTCATCCTACTTTACTATCAACTGGCCAGCTTCATCATTCATCCTACTTTACTATCAACTGGCTAGCTGTATCTATCATTTATCCTACTTTACTATCAACTGGCCAGCTGTATCTATCATTCATCCTACTTTACTATCAACTGGCCAGCTGTATCATTCATCCTACTTTACTATCAACTGGCCAGCTGCATCATTCATCCTACTTTACTATCAACTGGCCAGCTGTATCTATCATTTATCCTACTTTACTACCAACTGGCTAGCTGTATCTATAATTTATCTTACTTTACTATCAACTGGCCAGCTGTATCTATCATTCATCCTACTTTACTATCAACTGGCCAGCTGCATCATTCATCCTACTTTACTATCAACTGGCTAGCTGTATCTATCATTCATCCTACTTCACTATCAACTAGCCAGCTGCATCATTCATCCTACTTTACTATCAACTGGCCAGCTGTATCTATCATTCATCCTACTTTACTATCAACTGGCTAGCTGTATCTATCATGTATCCTACTTTACTATCAACTGGCCAGCTGTATCTATCATCCATACTACTTTACTATCAACTGGCCAGCTGTATCAATCATCCTACTTTACTATCAACTGGCCAGCTGCATCATTCATCCCACTTTACTATCAACTGGCCAGCTGTATCTATCATTCATCCTACTTTACTATCAACTGGCTAGCTGTATCTATAATGTATCTTACTTTACTATCAACTGGCCAGCATCATCATTCATCCTACTTTACTATCAACTGGCTAGCTGTATCTATCATTCATCCTACTTTACTATCAACTGGCTAGCTGTATCTATCATGTATCCTACTTTACTATCAACTGGCCAGCTGTATCTATTATTCATCCTACTTTACTATCAACTGGCTCGCTGCATCATTCATCCTACTTTACTATCAACTGGCCAGCTGTATCATTCATTCTACTTTAATATCAACTGGCCAGCTGTATCTATCATTCATTCTACTTTACTATCAACTGGCCAGCTGTATCATTCATCCTACTTTACTATCAACTGGCCAGCTGCATCATTCATCCTACTTTACTATCAACTGGCTAGCTGCATCATTTATCCTACTTTACTATCAACTGGCTAGCTGTATCTATCATTCATCCTACTTTACTATCAACTGGCCAGCTGCATCATTCATCCAACTTTACTATCAACTGGCCAGCTGCATCATTCATCCTACTTTACTATCAACTGGCCAGCTGCATCATTCATCCTACTTTACTATCAACTGGCTAGCTGTATCTATCATTCATCCTACTTTACTATCAACTGGCCAGCTGTATCATTCATCCTACTTTACTATCAACTGGCCAGCTGCATCTATCATTCATCCTACTTTACTATCAACTGGCTAGCTGTATCTATCATTTATTCTACTTTACTATCAACTGGCCAGCTGCATCATTCATCCTACTTTACTATCAACTGGCTAGATGTACCTATCATGTATCCTACTTTACTATCAACTGGCCAGCTGCATCATTCATCCTACTTTACTATCAACTGGCTAGCTGTATCTATCATTCATTCTACTTTACTATCAACTGGCCAGCTGCATCTATCATTCATCCTACTTCGCTATCAACTGGCCAGCTGCATCTATCATTCATCCTAATTTACTATCAACTGGCCAGCTGCATCTATCATTCATTCTACTTTACTATCAACTGGCCAGCTGCATCTATCATTCATCCTACTTCGCTATCAACTGGCCAGCTGCATCTATCATTCATCCTACTTTACTATCAACTGGCCAGCTGCATCATTCATTCTACTTTACTATCAACTGGCCAGCTGCATCATTCATTCTACTTTACTATCAACTGGCCAGCTGCATCATTCATCCTACTTCACTATCAACTGGCCAGCTGTATCATTCATTCTACTTTACTATCAACTGGCCAGCTGCATCATTCATTCTACTTTACTATCAACTGGCCAGCTGCATCATTCATCCTACTTCACTATCAACTGGCCAGCTGTATCATTCATCTTACTTTACTATCAACTGGCCAGCTGCATCATTCATTCTACTTTACTATCAACTGGCCAGCTGCATCATTCATTCTACTTTACTATCAACTGGCCAGCTGCATCATTTATACTACTTTACTATCAACTGGCCAGCTGTATCTATCATTCATTCTACTTTACTATCAACTGGCCAGCTGCATCATTCATCCTACTTTACTATCAACTGGTCAGCTGCATCAAGGGTCTTTAGATGCCAGGGGAATAAAATATCTAATATCAGAGAGCTCTTACCCAACTCTGTGGAAACCCAAGGGGCCTCCAGAGTTATCCAAGCCTGAGACTGGGTTTGGTCATTTGTAAGTCTAAATGGAATTAATGATGATAGACACATTGCAGTTTCTGAATGACATCAACAGAGCCAAGCTCAAATTCAAGGTACAGTACAGAAGCTATAAGGATATGGATGCATCTCAATACTCTGAACCCAAGGTTATGGATACATCTCAATAGTCTGAACCCAAGGATATGGATGCATCTCAATAGTCTGAACCCAAGGTTATGAACACCATTTTGTATACATCTGGCCCTTCATTGGACACTGTGTTAACAAACCTCCAAACGAGCTTCAATGCCATACAACAATCCTTCAGTAGCCTTCAACTGCTCTTAAACACTAGTAAAACTAAATGCATGCTTTTCAATCGAACGCTGCTAGCACCCGCCCACCCGACTAGAATCACCACTCTCGACGGGTCTGACCTAGAGCATGTGGACAACTACAAATATCTAGGTGTCTGGTTAGACTGTAAACTCAACTTCCAGACTCACATAAAGAATCTCCAATCCAAAGTTAAATCTAGAATCGGCTTCCTATTTCGCAACAAAGCCTCCTTCACTCATGCTGCCAAACATGCCCTCGTAAAACTGACTATCCTACCGATCCTTGACTTCGGCGATGTCATTTACAAAATAGCCTCCAACACTCTACTCAGCAAATTGGATGTAGTCTATCACAGTGCCATCCGTTTTGTCTCCAAAGCCCCATACACTACCCACCACTGTGACCTGTACGCTCTTGTTGGCTGGTCCTCACTACATGTTCGTCGTCAAACCCACTGGCTCCAGGCCATCTATAAATCACTGCTAGGCAAATCCCCGCCTTATCTTAGCTCATTGGTCACCATAGCAGCACCCACCCGTAGTCTGCGCTCCAGCAGGTATATCTCACTGGTCATTCCCAAAGCCAACACCTCCTTTGGCCGCCATTCCTTCCAGTTCTCTGCTGCCAGTGACTGGAACGAATTGCAAAAATCTCTGAAGCTGGAGACTCTTATCTCCCTCACTAACTTTAAGCATCAGTTGTCAGAGCACCTTACCGATCACTGCACCTGTACACAGCCCATCTGAAATTAGCCCACCCAACTACCTCATCCCTATATTGTTATTTAATTTGCTCTTTTGCACCCCAGTATCTCTATTTGCACATAATCTCTTGCACATCTAGCATTCCAGTGTTAATACTATTGTTATTATTCTGCACTATAGCCTATTTATTGCCTTACCTCCATAACTTGCTACATTTGCACACACTGTATATATATTTTCTGTTGTATTTCTGACTTTATGTTTTTTTTTTACCCCATATGTAACTCTGTGTTGTTTTTATTGCACTACTTTGCTTTATCTTGGCCAGGTCGCAGTTGTAAATGAGAACCTGTTCTCAACTGGCTTACATGGTTAAATAAAGGTGAAATAAAAATAAATAAATGAATAAAATAAATAAAATATGGATGCATCTCAATAGTCTGAACCCAAGGTTATGGATGCATCTCAATAGTCTGAACCCAAGGTTATGGGTGCATCTCAATAGTCTGAACCCAAGGTTATGGATGCATCTCAATAGTCTGAACCCAAGGTTATGGATGCATCTCAATAGTCTGAACCCAAGGTTATGGGTGCATCTCAATAGTCTGAACCCAAGGTTATGGGTGCATCTCAATAGTCTGAAGTGACTCACTGTCACTGTTTTCTGTTCTCTGCTCATACTGATCTGAAAGAACCGGACAGGTGAAAACAGAAACCATAACGCTTTCACCTGTCTGCTGTTGAGATCAATGACAATGAAAGAAAAGGAGATAGAGGAAGCCACTGTAGACTATTGAGATGCCCCCCTACAGTAGACTAACTTGTTATGAGTCCTGTGTAGGACACAGGGAAGGGTGTGTTCAGTGTTACTCTCCCTCAGGATGAGGAGACCAAGGAGCTGCTGTCACTGATGACTCCACTGTCTGGTGAAGAAACAGAGCCGCTTGTTGACAGATTGGATCTTCCTCAAGAGGTCAAAGGGCAGGCTGCACCATCCCAGGCTGCTTCAGTGACCCAGAAATCAGGAGTTGACCTCTTGGATAGGTAAGAGATAGCAGGAACATAATCAAACCAGACTCAGAGCTGGATAGGTAAGAGATAGCAGGAACATAATCAAACCAGACTCAGAGCTGGATAGGTAAGAGATAGCAGGAACATAATCAAACCAGACTCAGAGCTGGATAGGTAAGAGATAGCAGGAACATAATCAAACCAGACTCAGCGCTGGATAGGTAAGAGATAGCAGGAACATAATCAAACCAGACTCAGAGCTGGATAGGTAAGAGATAGAAGTATCATAATCAAACCAGACTCAGAGCTGGATAGGTAAGAGATAGCAGGAACATAATCAAACCAGACTCAGCGCTGGATAGAAGAAGTGTTCTTCCTAACCAGTCCCTCAACAGCTCTGTGACTGAGCTCCACCCTCACTGGGTCTTCAGAGGAGAGGAAGGCTGAGGAGGGATGGAAGGATGAATGGATCACACAGGACACCAGATAAGACCCCTCCCCAGTTCTTTAGCCAGAGAGCTGTTGAGGGACTGGTTAGGAAGAACACTTCTACAGCCAGAGAGCTGTTGAGGGACTGGTTAGGAAGAACACTTCTACAGCCAGAGAGCTGTTGAGGGACTGGTTAGGAAGAACACTTCTACAGCCAGAGAGCTGTTGAGGGACTGGTTAGGAAGAACACTTCTACAGTCAGAGAGCTGTTGAGGGACTGGTTAGGAAGAACACTTCTACAGTCAGAGAGCTGTCGAGGGACTGGTTAGGAAGAACACTTCTACAGCCAGAGAGCTGTTGAGGGACTGGTTAGGAAGAACACTTCTACAGCCAGAGAGGGGTCATATCTGGTGTCCTGTGTGAATTTAAGTATAATCCCTCTAATTCTCCTCTCTCTCTCTCTTTCTTTCGGAGGACCTGAGCCCTAGGACCACGCCTCAGGACTACCTGGCCTGATGACTCCTTGCTGTCCCCAGTCCACCTGGTCGTGCTGCCACTCCAGTTTCAACTCTTCTGCCTGCGGCTATGGAACCCTGACCTGTTCACCAGACGTGATCCTTTGTCATGGACCTGCTGATTTCGACCCTCTCTCCACCGCACCTGCTGTTTTGACCTCAGAATGCTCAGCTATGAAAAGCCAAGGTAGTGTCGAGTCAATGTTGCTAATTATTGCTGTTAAACAAAGGAGTCCGCCCATACTGAACTTTGATCATATAAGTTTATTCATATCACAAGATTTCAGCATAAGTTTACGGATGTCATGATCACCCGGAGAGCAGTGTCCTCCAAATTACAATGTCTGCTCTAACGTTTTTTGTCTGTAGCCTTATAAGATATACAAAAATATGGGTGGCTCCCTCTACTGTCCAATCACCTGTGTCCAACGAACAGGGGTGTCACTACAAAATGGCTCCCTTTCTGCTAAATAAACATCCTCTCAGGTTCCACTTAAAACCTTATCAAAGTCATAATTCTTCATATACTACACCAACTCCTGAGGTACTGACCTGTTGCACCCTCTACAACCACTGGGATTATTATTTGACCCTGCTGGTCATCTATGAACGTTTTAACATCAAAGGCATGGAATAATTAAACATGTATATTTTGTCAGGCTGGATGTTTGAAATACAGTGGGGAAAAAAGTATTTAGTCAGCCACCAATTGGGCAAGTTCTCCCACTTAAAAAGATGAGAGAGGCCTGTAATTTTCATCATATGTACACGTCAACTATGACAGACAAATTGAGAAAAAAATATCCAGAAAATCACATTGTAGGATTTTTTATGACTTTATTTGCAAATTATGGTGGAAAATAAGTATTTGGTCACCTACAAACAAGCAAGATTTCTGGCTCTAACATACCTGTAACTTCTTCATTAAGAGGCTCCTCTGTCCTCCACTCATTACCTGTATTAATGGCACCTGTTTGAACTTGTTATCAGTATAAAAGACACCTATCCACAACCTCAAACAGTCACACTCCAAACTCCACTATGGCCAAGACCAAAGAGCTGTCAAAGGACACTAGAAACAAAATTGTAGACCTGCACCAGGCTGGGAAGACTGAATCTGCAATAGGTAAGCAGCTTGGTTTGAAGAAATCAACTGTGGGAACAATTATTAGGAAATGGAAGACATACAAAACCACTGATAATCTCCCTCGATCTGGGGCTCCACGCAAGATCTCACCCCGTGGGGTCAAAATGATCACAAGAACGGTGAGCAAAAATCCCAGAACCACACGGGGGGACCTAGTGAATGACCTGCAGAGAGCTGGGACCAAAGTAACAAAGCCTACCATCAGTAACACACTATGCCGCCAGGGACTGAAATCCTGCAGTGCCAGACGTGGCCCCCTGCTTAAGCCAGTACATGTCCAGGCCCGTCTGAAGTTTGCTAGAGTGCATTTGGATGATCCAGAAGAGGATTGGGAGAATGTCATATGGTCAAATGAAACCAAAATATAACTTTTTGGTAAAAACTCAACTCGTTGTGTTTGGAGGACAAAGAATGCTGAGTTTCATCCAAAGAACACCATACCTACTGTGAAGCATGGGGGTGGAAACATCATGCTTTGGGGCTGTTTTTCTGCAAAGGGACCAGGGCGACCGATCCGTGTAAAGGAAAGAATGAATGGGGCCATGTTTCATGAGATTTTGAGTTAAAACCTCCTTCCATCAGCAAGGGCATTGAAGATTAAACGTGGCTGGGTCTTTCAGCATGACAATGATCCCAAACACACCGCCCGGGCAACGAAGGAATGGCTTTGTAAGAAGCATTTCAAGATCCTGGAGTGGCCTAGCCAGTCTCCAGATCTCAACCCCATAGAAAATCTTTGGAGGGAGTTGAAAGTCTGTGTTGCCCAGCGACAGCCCCAAAACATCACTGCTCTAGAGGAGATCTGCATGGAGGAATGGGCCAAAATACCAGCAACAGTGTGTGAAAACCTTGTGAAGACTTACAGAAAACGTTTGACCTGTGTCATTGCCAACAAAGGGTATATAAGAAAGTATTGAGAAACTTTTGTTATTGACCAAATACTTATTTTCCACCATAATTTGCAAATAAATTCATTAAAAATCCTACAATGTGATTTTCTGGATTTTTTTTCCTCATTTTGTCTGTCATAGTTGACGTGTACCTATGATGAAAATTACAGGCCTCTCTCATCTTTTTAAGTTGGAGGACTTGCACAATTGGTGGCTGACTAAATACTTTTTTTCCCCACTGTATGAGTAGGTGATTTGAGTCATGCTTCTTCAGCAGTGGAATAAAGACAATTAGCACTTGAATGTTGTAAAGAAATACTGGAGTGATGTAAGATTGTTAATAAAACAGTTCATAGACGCATTTGTTATCCTGCGTCAATGTTTATAGGCTGCAAGTACGTTGAAATGAAGTTGTTTTCAAGTCGTTGAAACAACGACCTAAAAAATACATATTTTTAACTTTAACTTTCAACCAAAACCAAACGTAGATTGGATCTCGAGCATAGTCTTCTTTTCAACGTCTTTTCAACTATATTTTGCAAGGTGGGATACTGCCCAATGTCACAACACAGTTTTAACGTGTCCAAATCAATAACCAATATGCAGAAATAGTTTGTGATAAATGGAAAACCTAAACATAACATGTACTATCGACACAAACATGTTCCACAATAGTAATCATAATACTTGTATTTTTTTAAACAACCACCTTATTAACTGCACAAGCACCAAAAACACTGTTGTTTTGACAAGTGGCAATAAATCACTAATATCGATGGGGAAAAATCAGGTTGTACGTGCTGTTGAAACTAACACAACAAAAAAATACACATGGAAACGGGCGATATCTTTTACTTCACTGGTTAGAGGACAACCTGCAGAAGACAGTCAGCTACATTTTGGAGTGAGGCATTTACATTTAGCGGTCCCCAAAACGAAGAGAAACGCAACACTTATTTGTCATCACTCATATCGATATCACGTTGAAATCAATTGCAGGAGAGGGGGGAGATGAGGTTGCACGTCCTGTTAAAACTAACAGCTCAAAAACCACACGGAATCTGGGAATAATATGTACATCACTGGTCAGAGGACAATTTGTAGAAAACAGCTAGCTACATTTAGAAGTGTTGCATTTTGATTCAAGTGGGTCGCCAACGTGGTAAGTGTAACACAACTCATTTCAGAGCCTGGATTTCCCCCCTGATGAGGCTAATATCCATATCACGCTGAAATCAATAGAACAGGGGGAAACGGTTGGGGCGGCGCACAATTGGCCCAGCGTCGTCCAGGGTACGGGAGGGAATGGCCAGCAGGGATGTAGCTCAGTTGGTAGAGCATGGCGTTTTCAATGCCAGGGTTGTGGGTTCGATTCCCACGGGGGGCCAGTATGAAAAATAAAAAAATTATGTATGCACTCACAAACTGTAAGTCGCTCTGGATAAGAGCGTCTGCTAAATGACAAAAAATGTAAAATGTAAATGGTTCTACATTGTAAAATTCATTAAAATACTCATACAACAATGTTAAAACATTGTGACATTATTTAATTGATATCATGAAACAACTCCTTCATGTATGTACTTTCTGATGTTTAATCAGAGTTCTTTTACGAGCGTATCTCTTGCCACATTGATCACAGCTATAAGGTTTCTCTCCTGTGTGTGTTCTCTGGTGTATAGTCAGCTGGCTAGATGTAGTATAACTCTTCCCACATTGATCGCAGCTATAAGGTTTCTCTCCAGTGTGCGGTCTCAAATGTACCCTCAGGTGGCTTGAGCGAGTAAAACTCTTCCCACATTGATCACAGCTATAAGGTTTCTCTCTAGTGTGTGTTCTCTGGTGTATAGTCAGCTGGCTAGATGTAGTAAAACTCTTCCCACATTGATCACAGCTATAAGGTTTCTCTCCAGTGTGCGTTCTCAAATGTACCCTCAGGTTGCTTGAGCGAGTAAAACTCTTCCCACATTGATTACAGCTATACGGTTTCTCTCCTGTATGGATTCTCATATGTCTTTTAAGGTCTGTATAAGAGTTGAATATATTCCCACAGTCAAAGCAGCAGTGAGATTTCTTCCCTGTGGGTTTCCGCTGCTGTTTCTCGAGGTGTTCTGATCTGGAGGGACTCTTCTCTGCCTCCTCAGCTTCATGATGTTGTTGAGGCTCCCCAGAGGATCCACGATAGTCACGTCTCTCTTCTGTGTGAACGACAAAGTCAGACAGATGGTTAAAAGGCCCACAACAGCAGAAATACTGTTTATTTGAGGTAAAAGGTGATGCCCAGAGCGTACCCATGAAGCTGTACAACAATTGACATCTGTTAAATTATTTGACAATTGTCTTAAGACAGTCAAGTGAGCAATAATAGTAATATCTTGTCTTGTTTTCACATTAGTAGTAACATCGATGATTGTAGGCTAGAAATATTAATACGCACAAAACATATGAACAAAATCATCCACTGTGAAAGTTGATACTTGCAGGCCCTTCATATGTAGGCTATGAGCAGCACTTCGTTAAATTGATCAAATCAGTTATTGTTTTCTTGATCAAACCGTGAGCAACACCTGTCAAACTCATTTCTCTCAAAACACAGGGATGTCGATTCCCACGGGACTAGTATTACCAGAGGACCTTGGAGTTCGCCAAAAAACAGTAGGTTATTCTGGCTTGAATTGTTACTCTCCTGCCATGTAAAAATGACTGCCATGGCAGATTCAGACGGGACTAAAATTACAGATGTGGTGTTTTGTGCTTGTGCATATAATTACATTCAGAACCGCGGACAGCGACAGTATCCAAAGCGGGAGAAAGTACATTTGTTATAAAATAATATTAGATTTATTAGTGTTTCATCATTATTTTGTACATAATATAACCATATACAATTTATGTATCACATGTCTTAGAGCGATGGACTGTGCCATCTCCGTGGCCTCCACAAAGTCTTGTGCACCAGCTGTTCCGGGACGACTGTATGATCACTCTCTCCTTAGCCGATGTGAGTAAGACCTTTAACCCCTGTAAATCTAAGCCGTTGGGGGAGGGGGTGTAAACTGACATATGGAATTGTTTTAAGATGGTCGTACTATGGATTACTTAAATTACTTAGATTGAAGCAAATTTGCGTCAATTGACTCCAAGGGGTTAAACAGGTTAATCTTCACAGACAGATTACCAGGACGCGTACTCAGAGCATGCACTGACCAGCTGGCAAGAGTCTTCACTGACATTTTAAAACGTCTCCCTGACCGCGTCTGTAATACCTACATGTTTCAAGCAGAGGCATTAATATGGAGTTGGTCCCCCCTTTGCTGCTATAACAGCCTCCACTCTTCTGGGAAGGCTTTCCACTAGATGTTGGAACATTGCTGCGGGGACTTGCTTCCATTCAGCCACAAGAGCTTTAGTGAGGTCGGGCACTGACGTTGGGCGATTAGGCCTGGCTCGCAGTCGGCCATCCAATTCATTCCAAAGGTGTTTGATGGGGTTGAGGTCAGGGCTCTGTGCAGGCAAGTCAAGTTTTTCCACACCGATCTCGACAAACCATTTCTGTTTGGACTTCGCTTTACGCACAGGGGCATTGTCATGCTGAAACAGGAAAGGGCCTTCCCCAAACTGTTGCCACAAAGTTGGAAGCACAGAATCGTCTAGAATGTCACTGTATGCTGTAGCGTTAAGATTTCCCTTCACTGGAACTAAGGGGACCGAACCATGAATAACAGCTCCAGGCCATTGTTCCTCCTCCACCAAACATTACAGTTGGCACTATGCATTGGGGCAAGTAGTGTTCTCCGGGCGTCCGCTAAACCCAGATTCGTCCGTCGGATTGATCACTCCAGAGAACGCCTTTCTACTGCTCCAGAGTCCAATGGCAGCGAGCTTTACACCACTCCAGCCGACACTTGGCATTAAGCATGGTGATCTGGGCCTTGTGTGCGGCTGCTCGGCCATGGAAACCCATTTCATGAAGCTCCCGACTGACAGTTATTCTGCTGACGTTGCTTCCAGAGGCAGTTTGGAACGCGCTTCAGCACTCGGCGGGCCCGTTCTGTGAGCTTGTGTGGCCTACCACTTCGCAGTTCAGCCGTTGTTGCTCCTAGACGTTTCCACTTCACAATAACAGCACTTACAGTTGACCGGGGCAGCTCTAGCAGGGCAGAAATTTGACGAACTGACTTGTTGGAAAGGTGGCATCCTATGACGGTGCTACGTTTAAAGTCACTGAGCGCTTCAGTAAGGCTATTCTACTGCCAATGTTTGTCTATGGAAATTGCATGGCTGTGTGCTCGATTTTATACACCTGTCAGCAACGGTTGTGGCTGAAACAGCTGAATCGACTAATTTGAAGGGGTGTCCACATACTTTAGTATATATAGTGTATTTGCGACTGCTCTACTAAAAAAATCTCTGTCGACAAAACAGCCTATCGACCAAACAATCGACCAGTCGACTAGGGTCAGCCCTAATAAAAATGAAAATACATTTGCAGAATATTATACAATGACTTATCAACAGCTCCAACAATTTGACCCCCACAGGAAAACCTCACTGGCAGATATAGAAAGACCCATAAACTGGATAGCCATTGATTCTTTAAGAATATAACTTTTAAATGCCTCAAATGTTTCAACTGTCTCACCCCATCAGAAACCAAAACATAAGCTCATATAACGCCACTGTTTGTAAATTGTATAGCCTCAATTTGGTTAAAACTGTGATTTTGACCTTATGGACGGCCAGTCCTTGTATTCATAGTGTAGTGAATTCCAGGGGGTAGCCCTGAGCTGGACTCAAACCTGGGTCCAGAGACTGTCAAGCCAACACCTTATAACTGTTATACCAAGATGTCTGAACTTCTTGATGAGGTCGCTAGGTTTTGGGTTAAGGTTGCTACAATAGCTTTCTCTATGAATTTGAGAGTGGTTACATTTCTCCAGCCCCCATCCCTCAGCTGTTTACCAAACCAAGTCTCTCTGGGCAGCCATTTTGTTGCTGTTTAAATCCTAGGTTGTTCCTTTAAAAAAGCCACATCAATCAATCAACCAATCTGCAGTTCAAACAATAACAAAGCTGTAATTCTGCCACTGTTTTGGTAATAAGATGATGATGGGGCTGGAGAAATGTAACTACTCTCACATTCATAATATAATAATAATATGCCATTTAGCAGACGCTTTAATCCAAAGCGAATTACAGTCATGCGTGCATACATTTTTGTGTATGGGTGGTCCCGGGGATCGAACCCACTACCTTGACGTTACAAGCGCCGTGCTCTACCAGCTGAGCTACAGAGGACCTATGGATGCGAGGACTGACCATCCATGAAAAATAAACTTAGTTTTAACTTTGAGGCGATACAGTGTTGGTTTACATTTACATTGTTTCTAATCATTGGAGTAAAAAAATCTTACTTTAGGTCCTGATGGGGTACGACAGTTGAACTAAGCTCATGAGGCATGTGTTATATTCTTCAAGAATCAATGGCTATATATAAATAATTTAAAAGTCCAAATATGGATGTAGCAACTGCAGATTCCCCCTTTAACACCACACATCAGTTCAACAACTGCAGAGTTTGTGCCTCTGTTTTTAAGACAGTACTTACTAGTGTTAATCAGGGCCTGGTTTCTCAAAAGCATCTTACTGCTAAGTTCATCATTAGAACCATTGGATGCCTTAAGATGCCTTTGGGAAACCGGAACCAGATATCCAGTTCCCTCCTCCTTTTTCGATGTGACAGTCATCTCCCCCTCCTCCTCTTTCACTCTGAACGCGTCTTCCTCTTCTTTCACTGTAACATCCTCCTCCTCTTTCACTCTGAACGCGTCTTCCTCTTCTTTCACTGTAACATCCTCCTCCTCTTTCACTCTGAACGCGTCTTCCTCTTCTTTCACTGTAACATCCTCCTCCTCTTTCACTCTGAACGCGTCTTCCTCTTCTTTCACTGTAACATCCTCCTCCTCTTTCACTCTGAACGCGTCTTCCTCTTCTTTCACTGTAACATCCTCCTCCTCTTTCACTCTGAACGCGTCTTCCTCTTCTTTCACTGTAACATCCTCCTCCTCTTTCACTCTGAACGCGTCTTCCTCTTCTTTCACTGTAACGTCTTTCTCTTCTTCTTTCACGGTAACAGCTTCACCCTCTACTTGTTTTTGTATTGTAACATCCTCCTCTTCCTCCTCCTCTTTCACTAGAGCTTCTTTCTCCGTCCAGCAGACCTCCTCTTCTTTAGCAGGAGGAGAGTAGCTTAGTGAGCTCATGGTCGGGGATGTTAGCTAGCTAGGCTAGTGCTAACTTAACCAGCCAGCTAGCTGACCAATAACAACAACACCGTAAATATGAAATTAAATGGGATAACTAACTAGACGACAGAAGTGGGTTTAAAACACAGTATCTAATATACACGAAAGCGTCTAAAGAGCTTTATTGGTTGGGCTATTTTGTCTAGCAAGCTACCGAGGTGTCTGACTAACTGTTGCTGCTGTTGAAAGAAGCGTCCCGTCCACTAGATTATACGTCACACTAGCAGCATAGCCTTAAAGTCCCACATCGCCATCTGCTGACTGGAGTGGGTAACGAAGTTGAGTAAAATGTAGATTTTATTTTCAGACAAAAGGTTAAAGGGTAGCAATGAGTTTTTATCCAGCAATGTAACAACACAGTGTGGTTAAAGACTTAGGAACTTAGTTGTAGTCACGATCTGGTTACCTATTAAGTTCAAACAGTTATGTTTTTGCGTTATTACATATTTATTAACTTATTTCCAGATATCTTCTAAACTACCCACAATGCACTATTTCTCAACGTCATATGGAGGATCTACTCTGTGCTACCGAGTTTGTATGCTAGCTCGGTAGCTAGCTCAAGCTTGCAAACGTTAGCCACACCTCATGTTTTTCATATACTGTGTGGTTGTGTTATCTAGTGTGAACCTGTTACCACAATAGGCTCTGGTGCCTTCTTGCCGTGGGCTCAAAACCAAAGAGAAAATCAGACCTGGCAGTGACATACTAGACCCTGGAAGTAAATCTAATACTCAGGTGCTTTAAGTCATGCATGAAAGGTCTGGGGTGGTTCCGTGGTTATAAGTTACTGACCTAAAACTCACTAGTTTCTATAACTCTCGTCTTGCTAAAACTCACTAGCTTCTATAACTCTGGTCTTCCTAAAACTCACTAGCTTCTAGAACTCTGGTCTTCCTAAAACTCACTAGCTTCTAGAACTCTGGTCTTCCTAAAACTCACTAGCTTCTAGAACTCTGGTCTTCCTAAAACTCACTAGCTTCTAGAACTCTGGTCTTCCTAAAACTCACTAGCTTCTAGAACTCTGGTCTTCCTAAAACTCACTAGCTTCTAGAACTCTGGTCTTCCTAAAACTCACTAGCTTCTAGAACTCTGGTCTTCCTAAAACTCACTAGCTTCCAAAACTCACTGGCTTCTAGAACTCTGGTCTTCCTAAAACTCATTAGCTTCTAGAACTCTGGTCTTCCTAAAACTCACTAGCTTCCAAAACTCACTAGCTTCTAGAACTCTGGTCTTCCTAAAACTCACTAGCTTCTAGAACTCTGGTCTTCCTAAAACTCACTAGCTTCCAAAACTCACTGGCTTCTAGAACTCTGGTCTTCCTAAAACTCATTAGCTTCTAGAACTCTCGTCCCCTTGGAACGAGCCCAAACAAAACTCATCTCCAATACAGAAAAACGTGCAGTCAAAATAAATTGTGATCCATGACAACGCACTGGCTAAATGCAAAACACAAATCCTTTTGACTGCCCACCCTTGAGACAATCAGCAACCAAGTTGTCCTTACCACGGACATGTCTGATTTCAAGAGGAAACTCCTGCAATATCCGTAGGAACTTCCCACCTCACTGCGGAGCTTCTCTCTCTTTTCAGGGTTCACTCGATAGGCATGTTGTTGGATCGGGGCCGAGTCCCCAATGTCATACTCTAGTACATTTGGGTTGGCACATCTGAGAATGAACCCTGATATTCTACAAGCAAGGCAACAATGTCAATATAATTGTACCCCAAAATGGTCAGTTGGTTGCATAAATTATGATTACTAAATGTTACATGAATTGTAAATATGAAATATCAAAACAGAATGATCACCCCTTTGTTAATATGTATTGGCAATAATTCACTTAATGGTGAGGCATTGAATAATAAAACATGTATATTTTGTCAGGCTGGATGTTTGAAATATGAGTAGGTTATTTGAGTCATGCTTCTTCAGTAGTGGAATAAAGACAAGTAGCACTTGAATGTTGTAAAGAAATACTGGAGTGATGTAAGATTGTTAATAAAACTGATTATAGACCAATTTATTATACTGCGTCCATGTTTATAGGCTGCAAGTACGTTGAAATTAAGTTGTCAAGTCGTTGAAAAAACGACCTGAAAATACATATTTTCAACTAAAACCGAATGTAAACTCAGCAACAACAAAAGTCCTCTCACTGTCAACTGCGTTTATTTTCAGAAAACTTAACATGTGTAAATATTTGTATGAACATAACAAGATTCAACAACTGAGATATAAACTGAACAAGTTCCACACACAAATAATGTGTCCCTGGGGGGGGGGGTCAAAATCAAAAGTAACAGTCAGTATCTGGTGTGGCCACCAGCTGCATTAAGTACTGCAGTGCATCTCCTCCTCATGGACTGCACCAGATTTGCCAGTTCTTGCTGTGAGATGTTACCCCACTCTTCCACCAAGGCACATACAAGTTCCCAGACATTTCTGGGGGGAATTGCCCTAGCCCTCACCCTCCGATCCAACAGGTCCCAGACGTGCTCAATGGGATTGAGATCCGGGTTCTTCACTGGCCATGACAGAACACTGACATTCCTGTCTTGCAGGAAATCACGCACAGAATGAGCAGTATGGCTGGTGGCATTGTCATGTCAGGATGAGCCTGCAGGAAGGGTACCACATGAGGGAGGATGCCTCCTTGCAGCATGAATAAGGCACGTTCACGCAGATGAGCAGGGACCCTGGGCATATTTCTTTTGGTGTTTTCCAGAGTCAATAGAAAGGCCTCTTTTGTGTCCTAAGTTTTCATAACTGTGACCTTAATTGCCTACCATCTGTAAGTCTTAACGACCGTTCCACAGGTGCATGTTCATTAATTATTTATGGTTCATTGAACAAGCATGGGAAACAGTGTTTAAACCCTTTACAATGAAGATCTGTGAAGTTATTTTGGATTTTTACAAATTATCTTTGAAAGACAGGGTCCTGAAAAAGGGACGTTTCTTTTTTTGCTGAGTTTATATCGGACATCAGGCATAGTCTTCTTTTCAATGTCTTTTCAATGACATTTTGCTACGTGGGAAACCTCAATGTCAAAACACAGTTTTAACATGTCCAAATCAATAACCAATATGCAAAAACAGTTTGTGACACAAATGTCATTGAAAAACAGTTTGTCTACACAAATGTGCCACAATAATCATATTAAAACAAGCACTTTATAAACTGCACAAGCACCAACAATAAGTCACTGATATCGATTATGGGGGAGATCAGGTTGTACCTGCTGTTGAAACTAACACAACTAAAAAAACATGGAAATGGGAGATATATTTTACCTCACTGGTTAGAGGACAACCTGCAGAAGACAGTCAGCTACATTTTGGAGTGATGTATTTCTATTTATGGGTCGCTAAACAAAGGAACGCAACACTTATTTCATCGATATCATGTTGAAATCAATTGCGCAAGAGGGGGGAGATGAGGTTGCACATCCTGTTAAAACGAATAGCTCAAACACCACATGGAATCTGGGAATAATGTGTACATCTCTGGTCAGAGGACAATTTGTAGAAAACAGCTAGATACATTTTGATTAACGTGTAACAACTTTTTTTTTTTTTTTTTTTTACTTTTTGTTAAATCACATAAATACTCTTTCAATTCATAGCCTGGGTTTTTCCCAGAGGCTAATATCCATATCACGCTGAAATAAATTGAACAGGGGGAAATGTTTAGGGTTCTACATTGGGACATTATTAATTAAAGTACTCCTTCTACAATGTTAAAACATTCTACATTGTGACATTATTTCATTGATATCATGAAACAACTCATGTATGTATTTTCAGATGTTTGATCAAAGATCTTTTATCAAAGTATCTCTTGTCACATGATCACAGCTATATCATTTATCTCCAGCTATATCATTTATCTCCTGCTAAATTGTTTCTCTCCTGTGTGTGTTCTCTGGTGTGATTTTAAATCTCTTAACCTAACAAAATTCTTTCTGCAGTCAGAGCAGTGATACGGTTTCTCTCCTGTGTGTGTTCTCTGGTGTACTACCAGGCTGCTTGACTGAGTAAAACTCTTACCACATTGAGTACAGCTATACGGTTTCTCTCATGTGTGCGTTCTCTGGTGTGCGTTCTCTGCACACGTCCACCTGCAGCGGGCCATCCGTTGTCACAAGGCGAGCGCCGATCTCCACCGCAGTGAGGGGCCGGTGTACGCACCCGGAGATCGAGTCTGGCTCTCTACCAGAAACCTACCCCTCCGCCTGCCCTTCCGGAAGCTGGGTCGGCGGTTTGTGGGGCCTTTTAAAGTCCTGAGAAGATTGAACGAGGTGTGTTATAGGTTACATCTGCCTGTTGAATACAAGAATATTAACCCCTCGTTCCATGTGTCTCTTCTCAGGCCGGTGGTAGCTGGTCCACTCCAGGAAGGTGAGATAGGAGAGACTCCTCCGCCCCCACTGGACATCGAGGGGGATCCGGCGTACACCGTTCGGTCCATCTTGGACTCGAGACGCCGGATGGGGGGTCTCCAGTATCTCGTGGAGTGGGAGGGGTACGGCCAGGAGGAGCGGTGCTGGGTGCCGCGGAGGGACATCCTAGACCCATCTCTCCTGTCGGAGTTCCACCGGGACCATCCCGCGCGCCCTGTTCCGCGTCCTCCTGGTCGTCCCCGAGGCCGGGGTCGGCGCACGGCTGGAGCCGCGCGTCAAGGGGGGGGTACTGTCACTGTTTCGGCCGAGGCTGCTCCTCCTCCTTGTTCGGGCAGGTTTCGGCGGTCGTCGTCCCCGGAGTACTAGCTGCCACCGATCTATGTTTCATGTTCGTTTGGTTTTGTCTTGATGTTGTACACCTGTGTCTAGTTAGTCCTCATTAGTGTCCTATTTAGTTCTCGTTGTGTGTGTATGGTGTTGTGTGTGATTGCTCCTCTGTTTGGTGTTCTGAGCTACGTATTCTTCCCTCCGTGTTTGGAGAGGTTTTCGCACATGTTAGTGCGCCGTTTGTTTGACGCCTGTGTGTGCCGTTATTTCGCCTCCGGGCTTATTGTTCTCGTGTACTACGTGAATAACTCACTAAAGTCTTTTGGACTTAGCTTCTGCGTCCTGCGCTTGATTCCTGCACCACACCCACCTTCAGCACCCCTTGACAATTCCAGGTGACTACCTCATGAAGCTGGTTGAGAGAATGCCAAGAGTGCAAAGCTGCCATCAAGGCAAAGGGTGGCTACTTTACAGAATCTCAAATAAAAAATATATTTTGATTAGTTTAACACTTTTTTGGTTACTACATGATTCCATGTGTGATATTTCATAGTTTTGATGTCTTCACTATTATTCTACAATGTAGAAAATAGTAAAAAATAAAGAAAAACCCTTGAATGAGTAGGTGTGTCCAAACTTTTGACTGGTAGTGTACATAGTGTACACTAACTGTAAGTCGCTCTGGATAAGAGCGTCTGCTAAATGACTCAAATGTAAATATACACATATAAATATACACAGACATATATATATATATCTTTTAAAAATATATTTTCCTTTATTATGGCGGCAGGTAGCTTAGTGGTTAAGAGCGGTGTGCCAGTAACCGAAAGGTCGCTGGTTCTAATCCCCGAGCCGACTAGGTGAAAAATCTGTCGATGTGCCCTTAAGCAAGGCACTTAACCCTAATTGCTCCTGTAAGTCGCTCTGGATAAGAGCGTCTGCTAAATGACTTAAATATAAATGTATTATTTTCCACTAACCCTACCACCTCTCCCCTAATTGCAGCAAACTAATGAACAACAACACTTAGGCTTCTATTTCCAACATTTTACGGACACAATCTATTTTACAATAGTTATATTTTGTTTGTTTTTTACATCACTGGGGTCAAGCTTCCTGCCATCCAGGACCTAGATACTAGGCATGTCAGAGGAAAATCGTCAAAGACTCCAGTCACCCAAGTCATAGACTGTTCTCTCTGCTACCGCACAGCAAGCGGTACCGGAGCGCCAAGTATAGGACCAAAAGGCTCCTTAACAGCTTCTACCCCCAAGCCATAAGACTGCTGAACAATTAATCCCCTCCCTCCTTTGTTTTGTCTTGTTATGCCTGTATCCCAGCCCATTACCTCGGTACCGGTACCCCCTGTATATAGCCTCATTATTACCTGGACTAACCTGTACCCCAGCACATTACCTCGGTACCGGTACCCCCTGTATATAGCCTCATTATTACCTGAACTAACCTGTACCCCAGCCCATTGACTCTGTACCGGTACCCCCTGTATATAGCCTCATTATTACCTGAACTAACCTGTACCCCAGCACATTACCTCGGTACCGGTACCCCCTGTATATAGCCTCATTATTACCTGGACTAACCTGTACCCCGGCACATTACCTCGGTACCGGTACCCCCTGTATATAGCCTCATTATTACCTGGACTAACCTGTACCCCAGCACATTACCTCGGCACCGGTACCCCCTGTATATAGCCTCGAAGTCGCGAGAGTGTGACTCCCCATAGTATGTTGTACCAAAGTTGACTGACCCTTAAGGGAACTACACTGCCATAAATGCAAGGAAATCCTCACTGGCAGTTATAGAAAGACCCATATACTGTATAGCCATTGATTCTTGAAGAATATAACTTATAAATGCCTCAAATGTATTTCCCCATCAAAAACCAAAACATAAGCTTGTACAGTGGGGGAAAAAAGTATTTAGTCAGCCACCAATTGTGCAAGTTCTCCCACTTAAAAAGATGAGAAAGGCCTGTACTTTACATCATAGGTACACGTCAACTATGACAGACTAATTGAGGAAAAAAATTCCAGAAAATCACATTGTAGGATTTTTTGTGAATTTATTTGCAAATTATGGTGGAAAATAAGTATTTGGTCACCTACAAACAAGCAAGATTTCTGGCTCTCACAGACCTGTAACTTCTTCTTTAAGAGGCTCCTCTGTCCTCCACTCGTTACCTGTATTAATGGCACCTGTTTGAACTTGTTATCAGTATAAAAGACACCTGTCCACAACCTCAAACAGTCACACTCCAAACTCCACTATGGCCAAGACCAAAGAGCTGTCAAAGGACACCAGAAACAGAATTGTAGACCTGCACCAGGCTGGGAAGACTGAATCTGCAATAGGTAAGCAGCTTGGTTTGAAGAAATCAACTGTGGGAGCAATTATTAGGAAATGGAAGACATACAAGACCACTGATAATCTCCCTCGATCTGGGGCTCCACGCAAGATCTCACCCCGTGGGGTCAAAATGATCACAAGAATGGTGAGCAAAAATCCCAGAACCACACGGGGGACCTAGTGAATGACCTGCAGAGAGCTGGGACCAAAGTAACAAAGCCTACCATCAGTAACACACTACGCCGCCAGGGACTCAAATCCTGCAGTGCCAGATGTGTCCCCCTGCTTAAGCCAGTACATGTCCAGGCCCGTCTGAAGTTTGCTAGAGTGCATTTGGATGATCCAGAAGAGGATTGGGAGAATGTCATATGGTCAGATGAAACCAAAATATAACTTTTTGGTAAAAACTCAACTCGTCGTTTTTGGAGGACAAAGAATGCTGAGTTGCATCCAAAGAACACCATACCTACTGTGAAGCATGGGGGTGGAAACATCATGCTTTGGGGCTGTTTGTCTGCAAAGGGACCAGGACGACTGATCCGTGTAAAGGAAAGAATGAATGGGGCCATGTATCGTGAGATTTTGAGTGAAAACCTCCTTCCATCAGCAAGGGCATTGAAGATGAAACGTGGCTGGGTCTTTCAGCATGACAATGATCCCAAACACACCGCCCGGGCAACGAAGGAGTGGCTTCGTAAGAAGCATTTCAAGGTCCTGGAGTGGCCTAGCCAGTCTCCAGATCTTAATCCCATAGAAAATATTTGGAGGGAGTTGAAAGTCCGTGTTGCCCAGCAACAGCCCCAAAACATCACTGCTCTAGAGGAGATCTGAATGGAGGAATGGGCCAAAATACCAGCAACAGTGTGTGAAAACCTTGTGAAGACTTACAGAAAACGTTTGATCTGTGTCATTGCCAACAAATGGTATTTAACAAAGTATTGAGAAACTTTTGTTATTGACCAAATACTTATTTTCCACCATAATTTGCAAATAAATTCATAAAAAATCCTACAATGTGATTTTCTGGATTTTTTCTCTCTCATTTTGTCTGTCATAGTTGACCTGTACCTATGATGAAAATTACAGGCCTCTCTCATCTTTTTAAGTGGGAGAACTTGCACAATTGGTGGCTGACTAAATACTTTTTCCCCACTGTATAATGCCACTGGTTGTAAACAAACACTGTATATCTTCAAAAACAGGTTAAAACTATGATTTTGACCTCATGGATGGCCAGTCCTTGTATTCATAGTGTAGTGAATTCCGGGGGTAGCCCTGAGCTGGACTCAAACCTGGGTCCAGAGACTGTCAAGCCAACACCTTATAACTGTTATACCAAGATGTCTGAACTTCTTGATGAGGTTGCTAGGTTTTGGGTTAAGGTTGCTACAATAACTTTCTCTATGAATTTGAGAGTGGTTACATTTCTCCAGCCCCCAATTTTGCTGCTGTTTAAAACCTAGGTTGCCCCTTTACAAAAGCCACACATCAATCAATCAACCAATCTGCAGTTCAAACAATAACAAAGCTGTCATTCCACCACTGTTTTGGTAATAAGATGAGGATGGGACTGGAGAAATGTAACTACTCTCAAAATCATAGACAGACCTATGGATGCAAGGACTGACCATCCATGACATCAATATTATAGTTTTAACCATGTTGAGGCGATACAGTGTTGGTTTACATTTACATTGTTTCTAAACATTGGAGTAGAAAAAGCTTATTTTGGGATCTGATGGGGTACGACAGTTGAACTAAGCTCATGAGGCATGTGTTATATTCTTCAAGAATCAATGGATATATATAAATAATATAAAAGTCCAAATATGGATGTAGCAACTGCAAATTCCCCCTTTAACACCACACATCAGTTCAACAACTGCAGAGGTTGTGCCTCTGTTTTTAAGACAGTACTTACTAGTGTTAATCAGGGCCCGGTTTCTCAAAAGCATCTTACTGCTAAGTTCATCATTAGAACCATTGGATGCCTTAAGATGCCTTTGGGAAACCGGAACCAGATATCCAGTTTCCTCCTCTTCTTCCTCCTCCTTTTTCGATGTGACAGTCATCTCCTCCTCCTCCTCTTTCACTCCAAACACGGTAGCCTCCTCTTCTTTCACTGTAACATCCTCCTCCTCTTTCACTCTGAACACGTCTTCCTCTTCTTTCACTGTAACATCCTCCTCCTCTTTCACTCTGAACACGTCTTCCTCTTCTTTCACTGTAACATCCTCCTCCTCTTTCACTCTGAACGCGTCTTCCTCTTCTTTCACTGTAACATCCTCCTCCTCTTTCACTCTGAACGCGTCTTCCTCTTCTTTCACTGTAACATCCTCCTCCTCTTTCACTCTGAACGCGTCTTCCTCTTCTTTCACTGTAACGTCTTCCTCTTCTTCTTTCACGGTAACAGCTTCTTCTTCTTTCACGGTAACAGCTTCACCCTCTACTTGTTTTTGTATTGTAACATCCTCCTCTTCCTCCTCCTCTTTCACTAGAGCTTCTTTCTCCGTCCAGCAGACCTCCTCTTCTTTAGCAGGAGGAGAGTAGCTTAGTGACCTCATGGTCGGGGATGTTAGCTAGCTAGGCTAGTGCTAACTTAACCAGCCAGCTAGCTGACCAATAACAACAACACCGTAAATATGAAATTAAATGGGATAACTAACTAGACGACAGAAGTGGGTTTAAAACACAGTGGCTAATATACACGAAAGCGTCTAAAGAGCTTTATTGGTTGGGCTATTTTGTCTAGCAAGCTACCGAGGTGTCTGACTAACTGTTGCTGCTGTTGAAAGAAGCGTCCCGTCCACTAGATTATACGTCACACTAGCAGCATAGCCTTAAAGTCCCACATCGCCATCTGCTGACTGGAGTGGGTAACGAAGTTGAGTAAAATGTAGATTTTATTTTCAGACAAAAAGTTAAAGGGTAGGAAGCATGAGTTTTTACTCACCAATGTAACAACACAGTGGCGTTTTAAAGACGTAATAACGTAGTTGTAGTCATAATCTGGTTACCTATAAGTACAAACATTATTATGTTTTTGGGGTTATTACGTATTTATTAACTTATTTCCAATATCTTCTAAACTACCCACAATGCACTATTTCTCAACATCATATTGATCTAGACTGTGCTACAGTTTGTATGCTAGCCCCTCTAACGAAAGGTTTAATTACTCTAACCTAAAAAAAATACTTGTTACTCATTGATAATTGGCGTCCACTTTGTCTTTTAAATAACGATTCTAAGCTAATAGCTCTGGTTTTGGATGCCATTATAGATGAGTCCCGGTCAGGGTTGATGAGAAATAGACAAATCTCGAATAATGTCACACTGGTATTAAATATCATAGATTACTCAGATTTGGTCTCTGATGAGAGTTTTATTCTCTTTTGGGATTTTATAAAGCCTTCGATACATTTTAGTCATTTTAGCAGACGCTCTTATCCAGAGCGACTTACAGTTAGTGAGTGCATACATTTTCATACTGCCCCCCCCCCCGTGGGAAACGAACCCACAACCCTGGCGTTGCAAGCGCCATGCTCTACCAACTGAGCTACAGGGATAAAGTAGAACATTACTATTTTTCATGCCCTTAAAACGTTTGTCTTTGGAGATTTATTTTGTAAATCTATTAATACTCTATATAGAAATGATAATAGCTCTATCAAATTGAAAGCAGAAATGTACTTAATATGTCATTTAGCAGACGCTTTTATCCAAAGCAACTTACAGTCATGTGTGCATACATTTTTACGTATGGGTTGTCCCGGGGATCGAACCCACTACACTGGCGTTACAAGCGCCATGCTCTACCAATTGAGCTACAGAGGACCACAAGGTTTGAATTAATGTGGGGTATCAGACAAGGGTGACCAAGTTCACCTCTCTTCCTATTAGACACACAGCTTCTTACTTCTCATATTAAGAGAAGTGTTTTAAAGGGTATTTCTACTGCAGGAGATCATTATTAGTCAGTTAGCGGATGACCTCACCCTCTTTCCATTGATCATCCTTGAGATGTTTCAACAACTTGAATTGGAGTCCTCCTGGGGTAAATTCAAATGATTGGACATGATTTGGAAAGGCGCACACACCTGTCTATATAAGGTCCCACAGTTGACAGTGCACGTCAGAGCAAAGACCAAACCATAAGGTCGAAGGAATTGTCTGTAGAGCTCCGAGACATCGAGGCGTCATGTTTGCTGATGTCATCATTGTGAACAGAGTGCCCCATGATGGCGGTGGGGTTATGGTATGGGCAGGCATAAGCTATGGACAACAAACACAATTGTATTTTATCGATGGCAATTTGAATGCACAGAGATACCATGACGAGTTCCTGAGGCCCATTGTCGTGCCATTCATCAGCTGCCATCACCTCATGTTTTAGCATGATAATGCACGGCCCCAAGGATCTGTACACGTCCTGGGAGCTGAAAATGTCCCAGTTCTTCCATGGCCTGCACACTCGCCAGATAACATGGGTGACATACCCATTGAGCATGTTTGGGATGCTCTGGATCGACAGCGTGTTCCAGTTCCCGCCAATATCCAGCAACTTTGCACAGCCATTGAAGAGGAGTGGGACAACATTCCACAGGCCACAACCAACAGCCTGATCAACTCTATGCGCAGGAGCTCTGTTTCAACCATAATATCTATTTAAGGCAGTTATCTTGCAATTGTATAAGCAATACATGAACTAGTGAATTATTTCTAATATTTGTGTCGCACAGCATGAGGCAAATGGTAGTCACGCCCGTACTTTTATTTTTTATTTTTTTTACAGTATCTCTGACCAACAGATGCATATCTGTATTCCCAGTCATGTTAAATCCATAGACTAGGACCTAATGAATGTATTTCAATTGACTGATTTCCTCATATGAACTGTAACTCAGCAAAATCGTTAATTGTTGCATGTTGCGTTTATATTTTTGTCTTCGGTCTCTTGGCCCCTTGAAGTGTCCCCATGTAGCTCAGTTGGTAGAGCATGGCGCTTGCAACGCCAGGGTTGTGGGTTCGTTTCCCATGGGGGGCCAGTATGAAAATGTATGCATTAACTAACTGTAAGTCTCTCTGGATAAGAGCGTCTGCTAAATGACTCACTAACTGTAAATCTCTCTGGATAAGAGTGTCTGCTAAATGACTCACTAACTGTAAGTCTCTCTGGATAAGAGCGTTCTGCTAAATGACTCACTAACTGTAAGTGGCTCTGGATAAGAGCGTCTGCTAAATGACTCACTAACTGTAAGTCTCTCTGGATAAGAGCATTCTGCTAAATGACTCACTAACTGTGAGTCTCTCTGGATAAGAGCGTCTGCTAAATGACTCACTAACTGTAAGTCTCTCTGGATAAGAGCGTCTGCTAAATGACTCACTACTGTAAGTCGCTCTGGATAAGAGCGTCTGCTAAATGACTCACTAACTGTAAGTCTCTCTGGATAAGAGCGTCTGCTAAATGACTCACTAACCAGTGGGTGGGCTGATGAACAACCTGCTCCAGTGGGTGGGCTGATGAACAACCTGCTCCAGTGGGTGGGCTGATGAACAACCTGCTCCAGTGGGTGGGCTGATGAACAACCTGCTCCAGTGGGTGGGCTGATGAACAACCTGCTCCAGTGGGTGGGCTGATGAACAACCTGCTCCAGTGGGTGGGCTGATGAACAACCTGCTCCAGTGGGTGGGCTGATGAACAACCTGCTCCAGTGGGTGGGCTGATGAACAACCTGCTCCAGTGGGTGGGCTGATGAACAACCTGCTCCAGTGGGTGGGCTGATGAACAACCTGCTCCAGTGGGTGGGCTGATGAACAACCTGCTCCAGTGGGCAGGCTGATGGACAACCTGCTCCAGTGGGTGGGCTGATGAACAACCTGCTCCAGTTGGCAGGCTTCCGAAGCAGTCCCTTCATTTGCCCAAGGAAGTTCTCAAATGGGAAACAAGAGATGTTGTCAAGGTCACTATACTTCTTGGCTTCGTCCTCTCCCTTGTAACAATTCCCCAGGTCGTTGCTGTAAATGAGAATGTGTTCTCAGTCAACTTAACTGGTAAAACACGGGTTAAATAAAATAAATCAATCCTTGGCAGCGGTGCACCAATCCATGCATGTTGTATGACACTTGTTATTTTCCATCAGGTTTGCTGCAGTGGTCAACAAACAGAACCAAGAGGCTGTGGGCAGCTTGATCTGGAGTGTTACATTCAACAGGATGGTGATGCCAACTGCAAGAAGCATGGAGGTGTTGTACACTCGAGTTGGTACAAGCCCTTTCAATCTGACTGGCCCAGTGTACATGAGGAACTGTCTGAATTCAGTAGCTTTCCAGCGCTCAACTTCCAACTTTGCTTCCTGTTGAACTCGCACGGAACATTGGGTCTGAAGGTCATGAGTACTTTTGGAGGTCTCCTTTACCACACTGGGGCGCCAATCTTGTTGCCAGATGTCCTTTTAGCCAAAAGATGCAACAACTTCCTTGTCACTCCTAGTCACCAGATGTAATCCAGTGGGAACTGTGTCACCAAACCAACAGACAGCAAAGCAAGTGGTGTTTCTCCACACCGATGGCTGTCATTTGGGAGTTCATCAGGGACCGCATTGTCCAGTCTCAGAGTTGCATCTGTTTGAGGGAAAGTCATTCTGTTCTCGTAGAGTAGAACCCTTTTTGAGTGCACTTGTCACATCCACAGCGTCCACTGTGGCCCTTAACATTTTCCCCCCAATTGCCTGAGCAGGGGTGTCACAGATGAACGCTGACATCTTGAAAGGAAGCCGTGTCCCTTCCGAACTCCTTCCCTTTCCGGTGGCTGTGCCTCCTCAACAAAATGATTCAAAAACCCAGACTGTTTGGCTTCTTCTTCCCAAAGTAAAGGCCAATGAGAAACGGGAGTTTGTTTTGCTGGACATTATCCACCTATTGCTAAATTCATCCAAGGATTGGCCAGAACTGGGCAGTTGAACTTTTTGTAAAGTGGGAGTGCCATCAATGTTGATTTGGATAGAAATTGACTTAAATGTCTGCAAGTCTGGGAATTCTGGGCCAGTATTCCATGCTCAATTCCAGAATGGTGATATATACCGTGGTCCTCTGTAGCTCAACTGGTAGAGCACGGCGCTTGTAACGCCAAGGTAGTGGGTTCGATCCCCGGGACCACCCATACACAAAAATATATGCACGCATGACTGTAAGTCGCTTTGGATAAAAGCGTCTGCTAAATGGCATATTATTATTATTATATACCTCCAGAGGTCTGTTCTTTTCCCAGCAGGGTTCTTGGGTCTTTAGGCAGGTCTGGATGATCCTTGGAGAGAATTGTCAATCGTTTTCGAGAGTGCAATGTGAGGGAAAATGTTGTCAATAACCAACTCTGCCGATGGTGTCCTAGAGTCCTAACTATCTTCAGTGCTTGAGGGAATGTCAGAAGGGGGCTTCACACTCAGCATCTACAAACCTGTTGGTTTGTTCCTGTTGCCACAATGGTTGCAGTTTGCCGATGGCCTGTTGGATCCATGCCATGATGACTCCACTTTGAAGAGGAAGCTCCCCCCAGTGGTACAGTCTGGAATAGCAGCATCCATGCCAAAATGACTTCACTTTGAAGAGGAAGCCCAAAGATCGTACTTTTTTGAGAAATGTCCTCTGGTCTGATGAAACAAAAATATAACTGTTTGGCCATAATGACCATCGTTATGTTTGGAGGAAAAAGGGGGTCTTGCAAGCCGAAGAACACCATCCCAACCGTGAAGCACGGGGGTGGCAGCATTATGCTGTTGGAGTGGTTTGCTGCAGGAGGGACTGGTGCACTTCACAAAATAGATGGCATCATGAGGAAGGAAAATTATGTGGATGTATTGAAGCAACATCTCATGACATCAGTCAGGAAGTTAAAGCTTGGTCGCAAATGGGTCTTCCAAATGGACAATGACCCCAAGCATACTTCCAAAGTTGTGGCAAAATGGCTTAAGGACAACAAAGTCAATGTATTGGAGTGGCCATCACAAAGCCCTGACCTCAATCCTATAGAAAATGTGTGGGCAGAACTGAAAAAGCGTGTGCGAGCAAAGAGGCCTACAAACCTGATTCAGTTACACCAGCTCTGTCAGGAGGAATGGGCCAAAATTCAACCAACTTATTGTGGGAAGCTTGTGGAAGGCTACCCGAAACGTTTGACCCAAGTTAAACAATTTAAAGTCAATGCTACCAAATACTAATTGAGTGTATGTAACCTTCTGACCCACTGGGAATGTGATGAAAAAAATTAAAGCTGAAATAAATCATTCTCTCTACTATTATTCTGACATTTCACATTCTTAAAATAAAGTGGTGATCCGAACTGACCTAAGACAGGGAATTTTTACTAGGATTAAATGTCAGGAATTGTGAAACTGAGTTTAAATGTATTTGGCTAAGGTGTATGTAAACTTCTGACTTCAACTGTATACCAGGCAGGGCAGTAACTACACCAGTGAGAGGAACCAATTAAGTTCTTGCCTAGCAACAGAGATGTACCCATGTTTAACTCTGGCTCCGTGTTCGTCATGTTGTGATTAACATTTACATTTTCGTCATTTAGCAGACGCTCTTATCCAGAGCGACTTACAAATTGGTGCATTCACCCTATAGCCAGTGGGATAACCACTTTACAATTTATCTATTTTTTTTTTTTTTTTTTGGGGGGGGGGGGGTAGAAGGATTACTTTATCCTATCCCAGGTATTCCTTAAAGAGGTGGGGTTTCAAATGTCTCCGGAAGGTGGTGAGTGACTCCGCTGTCCTGGCGTCGTGAGGGAGCTTGTTCCACCATTGGGGTGCCAGAGCAGCGAACAGTTTTGCCTGGGCTGAGCGGGAACTATGCTTCCGCAGAGGAAGGGGAGCCAGCAGGCCAGAGGTGGATGAACGCAATGCCCTCGTTTGGGTGTAGGGACTGATCAGAGCCTGAAGGTACAGAGGTGCCGTTCCCCTCACTGCTCCATAGGCAAGCACCATGGTCTTGTAGCGGATGCGAGCTTCAACTGGAAGCCAGTGGAGTGTGCGGAGGAGGGGGGTGACGTGAGAGAACTTGGGAAGGTTGAACACCAGACGGGCTGCGGCATTCTGGATGAGTTGTAGGGGTTTAATGGCACAGGCAGGGAGGCCAGCCAACAGCGAGTTGCAGTAGTCCAGACGGGAGAGTTGCAGTAGTCCAGACTCAACTTCGTTACCCACTCCAGTCAGCAGATGGCGACCTTATGATAGCCAGTGGGACAACCACTTTACAATATATACAAATTTAAAAAATAAGATCTCTTTTTTTTAGCTCCGTGTTCGTCATGTTGTGATTAACTATGTTTATCTGTAGTCTGAGTCTGAAGAGATGTAACTACTGTCCACTGAAAAATTCCCATCTTATCCCCCCTCTGGGACTTTATTGGTCCCACATCTTTACAAATGGATATAGTGACTAATATATGAATACAGGGATATGTAGTGACTAACATAAGAATACTAACATAAGAACAACCATGTTCTAAAGCAGTAAGGTTATACTTTCAAACATTACCAATTCAAAAGGTAACAACATAAATAATTCTACTCAAAATAAAATATAAGTGTCAGTATCCAAACACATAAAAAATATACAACAATAATGCAGCTCTGTTTCAACCATAATATCTATTTAAGACAGTTATCTTGCAATTGAATAAGCAATACATGAACTAGTGGATTATTTCTAATATTATTTCTCATAATATAATTTATTAATGTTTACAAGGTCTAGTAATGGTTGCTCTCCATTTCGGACACTTCCCTAACAACAGACTTCTGAATCTAAGCAGAACCTGTTTACTTCCCTAACAACCGACTTCTGAATCTAAGCAGAACCTGTTCACTTCCCTAACAACCGACTTCTGAATCTAAGCAGAACCTGTTTACTTCCCTAACAACCGATTTCTGAATCTAAGCAGAACCTGTTTACTTCCCTAACAACCGACTTCTGAATCTAAGCAGAACCTGTTTACTTCCCTAACAACCAACTTCTGAATCTATAGTGTCCTGGTTTCCCTGGTAACTGGGATCACCTCTGTCAAGTTCATGTCCCATTCGGGTTCCGGTCCTTATGGTCGTTCTCCTCACAGTCATTTGTTTCACCGTGGTTCTGATCAACTGGGTTTTCAGCAATGGCAACAAACAGCAAAAAGACTATTCCCGTTACTACCAGTGCTATGCTTATTATCATTGCCATTTTTTGTGAACATTGCTCCCCGTTTTCCAAATGTCAAATTCAGCCAATCCCAGGCACACGTGTCCTGCCCAGCTTTATTCTTGACTTCCTGTCTCAATCCTTTAAGCTTGATCATTGCCTCAGAGAATATTCCTTTAAGCTTGATCATTGACTCAGAGAATATTCCTCCTGTGGAGGTATTATCTTGACTTCCTGTCTCAATCCTTTAAGCTTGATCATTGCCTCAGAGAATATTCCTCCTGGGGAGGTATTATCTTGACTTCCTGTCTCAATCCTTTAAGCTTGATCATTGCCTCAGAGAATATTCCTCCTGGGGCGGTATTATCTTGACTTCCTGTCTCAATCCTTTAAGCTTGATCATTGCCTCAGAGAATATTCCTCCTGGGGCAGTATTATTAGGACTAAAAGTTCAGCCCATGCTTCCCAACATAACACAGACTCCGCCTTTTTCTGCTAGGAGCCAATCCAGAGCCTGTCTATTCTGCCAGGTCATCCTACTTGTTCCCTGTACTTGTTCTCCCAGCGCTGACAATGCTGATGTAACTGGTGTGAAATGGCTAGTTAGTTAACGGTGCGCACTAGTAGCGTTTCAATCGGTGACGTCACTCGCTCTGAGACCTTGAAGTAGTTGTTTCCCTGCAAGGGCCGCGGCCTTTTGTGGAGCGACGGGTAACAGTGTATCAAGGGTCCCTGGTTCGAGCCCAGGTAGGGGCGAGGAGAGGGACGGAAGCAACACTGTTACACTGAGTCAGTATAATTTATGAACCTCTGTTGATTGTAATGTATTTAATTGTTCCATTCCACATTTTTATTAAGAGTTATCCAAAGAAATATTGATTCAAATCCTGATTTATTCTCACTCCTAGCTTTAAATTCATTGGGAATTCCTCTAGGTTGGCCTTTAGCACCTATCTGTACGTTGGGTTCAGCTTCATATGCCCTTTCTGATCTATTTAATTTAGTATCTTGTATATCAACGTTTAAGGCCTTCCAGTCAACTATTTAAAACATTTTGTATCAGCTGTACTCTGGCACAGATCCCTTTCCATCCTTTTGGCCATAATGTCCTTAGTTGGCCCCTGACAGACCCAGAAGAAATTCGCAATGGCCCCCCGACTGATCCTCATAAGGAACGATCAGTGGTGATGCCAGTGTCTGATTTCCGCATCCTTCCGGGATAACTATTACCCCAGTACTTGACCCTGCTGCCTGATCCATTTTTATTTGAGGGGTGTCTGCATTCCAAAAGCTATCTGTATCTAGGTGTCATGTTGTTTCACATTCTCCCTTGAATTCTCCCAAATTATATAACCCGATTGTTTTGTTGTAACACTCATATTTCCGCTCATAGTCTGTTTGATATTTCTCTGGTGCTTCCCTTTTCCTGGTTCCTATTCTAACGTCTAATCGCTTACACTTCTCTCCCCATCCTGGTTGATTATAAAATTGTTCATATTTAGGATTTCCTAAAATATGACAAACATTCTGCTGGGCAATACGGTCTTTCCGAGTCCCTTAGACGACAGAAGTTATGATTTAAACGTAGCCCAGTCCTGGTAGCTGTGGGGATTTGGTACTACTGTTAATTATTTTAAAAAGGGAGATGAAGTGCAGATTAGACAGTTTTCTTTCATTGTAATGTAGTATATTGTCCCCGTCTATACCAGTCATTGTAATGTAGTATATTGTGGCCGTCTATACCAATCATTGTAATGTAGTATATTGTGCCCGTCTATACCAGTCATTGTAATGTAGTATATTGGGCCCGTCTATACCAGTCATTGTAATGTAGTATATTGTGCCCGTCTATACCAGTCATTGTAATGTAGTATATTGTGCCCGTCTATACCAGTCATTGTAATGTAGTATATTGTGGCCGTCTATACCAATCATTGTAATGTAGTATATTGTCCCCGTCTATACCAGTCATTGTAATGTAGTATATTGTGGCCGTCTATACCAATCATTGTAATGTAGTATATTGTGCCCGTCTATACCAGTCATTGTAATGTAGTATATTGTGGCCGTCTATACCAGTCATTGTAATGTAGTATATTGTGGCCGTCTATACCAGTCATTGTAATGTAGTATATTGTGGCCGTCTATACCAGTCATTGTAATGTAGTATATTGTGGCCATCTATACCAGTCATTGTTTAGCTCCTCCTTCCATTCTCTTCCTTCTGCTTCTGCTGGGGCTCTAACATGTAAGGGGTTTAGTGAACTTTCCCAAGGAATACTTCGGCAACACTGCCCCCTGGAAACGTAGTACTTGTAAGTACTACATCAAATTGTTTATCTAAGTCTTGGGCTGTTATTCTTATGTCTATGATCCACCTGTCGTTCCTTTTATTATCCTGAGGTCACAGTTACCCATGATCCACCTGTCGTTCCTTTTATTATCCTGAGGTCACAGTTACCCATGATCCACCTGTCGTTCCATTTATTATCCTGAGGTCACAGTTACCCATGATCCACCTGTCGTTCCTTGTATTATCCGGAGGTCACAGTTACCCATGATCCACCTGTCATTCCTTTTATTATCCTGAGGTCACAGTTACCCATGATCCACCTGTCGTTCCTTTTACTATCCTGAGGTCACAGTTACCCATGATCCACCTGTCGTTCCTTTTATTATCCTGAGGTCACAGTTACCCATGATCCACCTGTTGTTCCTTTTACTATCCTGAGGTCACAGTTACCCATGATCCACCTGTCGTTCCTTTTACTATCCTGAGGTCACAGTTACCCATGATCCACCTGTCGTTCCTTTTATTATCCTGAGGTCACAGTTACCCATGATCCACCTGTCGTTCCTTTTATTATCCTGAGGTCACAGTTACCCATGATCCACCTGTCGTTCCTTTTATTATCCTGAGGTCACAGTTACCCATGATCCACCTGTCATTCCTTTTACTATCCTGAGGTCACAGTTACCCATGATCCACCTGTTGTTCCTTTTATTATCCTGAGGTCACAGTTACCCATGATCCACCTGTCGTTCCTTTTATTATCCTGAGGTCACAGTTACACATGATCCACCTGTCGTTCCTTTTATTATACTGAGGTCACAGTTACCCATGATCCACCTGTCGTTCCTTTTATTATCCTGAGGTCACAGTTACCCATGATCCACCTGTCGTTCCTTTTATTATACTGAGGTCACAGTTACCCATGATCCACCTGTCGTTCCTTTTATTATCCTGAGGTCACAGTTACCCATGATCCACCTGTCGTTCCTTTTATTATCCTGAGGTCACAGTTACCCAACGCAATTTCCCCATAATCCTTGTGCTGGTTCCAATAATCATTTGACCCTCGTACTTTAATAGCGATCCCTTTCTGTACTTCAGTTGTGGTTCCTGCTTGTGCAATAATATACATTCCAATCCTGTCTGTTTCTCTTCTCTGTCTTTTTCTTGTGCTCTTTACTATTGTCAGTATGCCATTTTCCTTACTCAACTGTTCTGGTTTCCAATTTCTGTTAGGGGGACTAGTCAAGGGTAGAGAAATCAATGGTGGGGAAATCTGGTGAGTCTTGGTGGTCTTGTAGGATCTTGGAGGCCTTGTAGGATCTTGGAGGTCTTGTAGGATCTTGGAGGTCTTGTAGGATCTTGGAGGTCTTGTAGGATCTTGGAGGTTACGTAGTATTTATAAGGTCCTCTGAATGGGGAGCAGCATTTATTTTTCAACTGGAAACAATGAGCCCAATCAGTCCTCCATGACAACAACATCATAAGCAACAGAATGGGGCTATTCAATCCTTCGTTTTTGAGTTATGCTCAGGAGAAACAATTTGTCTAATCTATACTTCCATAATTCCAACTCCTGTTCTTGAAGACTGGAAATCCGACAGACTGTTTTTTTCTGTAGGCCTAAAGATATAACCTAATCATATTATTATCTATAGTAGAAAGCAATGGGTTAGAAGATGCCTACATAACAAACTCATAAAGTTAAATGCAACATCCATTTATGGCCAGCTACATAACCTCTAACATTGACTTATCCTGCAATAGATGTTCAATTGGTAATATTAAATGTGTCTTCTTCTAATGCCTCTTAAGCAGGTTGACGTGACGTTGTGATGAGTCTTGTCCTGGAGGCAGAACTGAGGGATTTCTGCTAGATGGGCCAGCTGCAGTCAACATTGGCTATACTGTCAATTTTACATGAAAACACAAATGTAAGGTTAGGGTTATTTAATGTTAGTGTCACGGTTTCGGCCGAGACTGCTCCTCCTCCTGGTTCGGGCAGGCTTCGGCGGTCGTCGTCCCCGGAGTACTAGCTGCCACCGATCTATGTTTCATGTTCATTTGGTTTTGTCTGGATGTTGTACACCTGTGTCTTGTTAGTCCTCGTTAGTGTCCTATTTAGTTCTCATTGTGTGTGCTTGTCGTTGTGTGTGATTGAGCATCTGTTTCGTGTTTGGAGTTACATTTTCCCTCCAGTGTTTGGAGAGGGTTGTTTGCACATGTTTGTGCGTCATTTGTTTTTGTCGCCTGTGTGCGTCTTGTATTTTGCCTTCGGGCTTATGGTGCTTCTATTGTATATATAATATATATATTGCACTAAGCCTTTGGACTGAGCCTCTGCGTCCTGCGCTTGATTCCTACACCACACCCACCTTCAGCACGCCTTGACAGAATCACACACCTCGTAATGGAATCAGCAGGATCGGCAGTGACGCCTGTGTCGCTCGAGGAGCATCTCCGTGGGCAAGAGGACCAGATCCGACAACTGGAGACCGCTCTACAGGAGGTAATCAACATCATGCACCGATGGGAGGCCAGCAGGATACCCACACCTCCACCTACCCTGTCCATCCCATCGGTCGGTCCACCAGTCCCAGGTTCGGAACCCAGGGGGATTCGGCTCTCGCTCCCGAGGGCGTATGACGGAACAGCTGCCGGGTGTCAGGGGTTCCTCCTGCAGGTGGAGCTCTACCTGGCCACTGTACACCCGGTGCCCTCGGGATACGAGAGCGTTTCCGCCCTCATCTCATGTCTCACGGGCAAGGCGTTGGAGTGGGCTAACGCCGAGTGGAGGAGGATGGACACCAACACCATCACCTACGCCGAGTTCTCCCGCCGCTTCAAGGCCGTGTTCGACCATCCACCAGAGGGCAAAGCGGCGGGGGAGCGGCTAGTCCATTTGAGACAGGGGAGGAGGAGCGCTCAGGTGTTCGCTCTAGAGAACCGGACTCTAGCGGCGGATGCAGGGTGGAATGAACGGGCTCTCATCGACCATTTTCGATGTAGCTTACGAGAGGACGTTCAACGTGAGTTGGCCTGCAGGGATACCCATCTTACCTTCGACCAGTTGGTCGATATGTCCATCCGTCTGGACACCCTGCTGGCCACCCGTGGACGTCCCGAGGGGAGTCCGTCCATTCCGCCCTCCGGCACCTCCGAGCCGAGCCCTATGGAGCTCGGGGGTGCCGGCGCTAGAGAACGGAGTAGGAAGAGCCCGAGGGGGCCTGTCTCCTGCACCAAGTGCGGTCGTGGAGGGCACACTACGGCCAGGTGCTGGGGAGGGTTCTCCGGGAGTAACGGCAACAGGCCACGCACTGGGGGGGGGCCTCCCAGGTGAGTAGACGTCCCACTTACCCAGAGCTTTCTGTTGCACACTTTTGTATACCTGTTTGTTTTCCACAGGTTGCACCTCATTCCCAGCATAAGGCGCTAGTAGATTCAGGCGCAGCTGGGAATTTTGTTGATCGTAAGTTTTGTTTTGAGTTAGGGATCCCTCTCCTACCTGTTGACAAACCTTTTCCCGTTCATGCCTTAGACAGCCGGCCGTTGGGGTCGGGGTTGATCAGGGAGATCACAGCGCCACTTCGGATGTGTGCGCAGGGGGGTCATGAGGAGACTATACAGTTGTATCTGATCGACTCTCCTGCGTACCCAGTGGTGCTGGGGATTCCCTGGTTAAGCACCCATAACCCTGCTATTTCGTGGCAACAGAGGGCTCTCGATGGGTGGTCTGCTCAGTGCGAGGGGCGATGTCTGGGTGTTTCCGTGGGGGCGACTTCGGTGGAAAGTCCAAACCAAGTGCCCGCACTGCACATTCCGCCTGAATATGGGGATTTAGCACTCGTTTTTAGCAAGACTAGGGCGACTTAGTTGCCTCCTCATAGACAGGGGGATTGTGCGATTGATCTCCAGGCAGGAGCAGCGCTCCCACGGAGCCATGTGTATCCTTTGTCTCAAGAGGAGAGAAAAGCTATGGAGATTTATATAGCCGAATCTTTGAGACAGGGATACATTCGGCCCTCCACTTCTCCCGCCTCCTCGAGCTTCTTTTTTGTGAAAAAGAAAGATGGAGGGTTGCGCCCGTGCATTGATTACCGTGGTCTCAATCAGATTACTGTGAAATACAGTTATCCACTCCCTCTGATTGCGACCATGACGGAGTCATTGCATGGAGCGCGGTTTTTCACAAAACTGGATCTCAGGAGCGCGTATAACTTGGTGCGCATTAGGGAGGGTGACGAATGGAAGACAGCATTTAGTACCACGTCAGGTCATTTCGAATATCTCGTCATGCCATATGGGTTGATGAATGCTCCTTCAGTCTTCCAATCCTTCGTAGATAACATTTTCCGGGATATGCAGGGACAAGGGGTGGTCGTGTACATTGATGACATTCTGGTGTACTCGTCTACCCGAGCCGAGCATATAACCCTGGTGCGTCGTGTATTGAGGAGGCTGTTGGAGCACGACCTATATGTCAAGGCAGAGAAATGTCTGTTTTTCCAGGAGTCGGTCTCCTTTTTGGGTTATCGGTTGTCCGCGTCAGGGGTGAGAATGGAGGTGGATCGTGTGTCCGCTGTGCGTAATTGGCAAACCCCAACTACTGTAAAAGAGGTGCAGCAGTTTTTGGGCTTTGCGAATTACTACCGGAGGTTTATCCGGGGTTTTGGACAGGTGGCAGCTCCCATCACGTCCCTTCTGAAGGGGGTCCGGTGCGCCTGCAGTGGTCGGCCGATGCGGACAGGGCCTTTAGGAGACTGAAGGACCTGTTTACGTCGGCTCCGGTGCTGGCGCATCCGGATCCCGCATTACCCTTTCAGGTCGAGGTAGACGCGTCTGAGGCTGGTATAGGGGCCGTTCTCTCTCAACGGTCCGGCACGCCACCTAAACTCCGCCCCTGTGCTTTTTACTCTAAGAAGCTCAGCCCGGCGGAGCGTAACTATGACGTTGGGGACAGGGAGCTGTTAGCTGTAGTTCAAGCCCTTAAGGTATGGAGGCATTGGCTTGAGGGTGCTCAACACACTTTCCTCATTTTGACTGACCCATCGGAACCTGGATTACATCCGGGCAGCGAGGAGACTGAACCCTCGCCAGGCTCGATGGAGTATGTTTCTCACCAGGTTCGTATTTAAAATCACGTACATCCCTGGGTCCCAGAATGGTAAGGCAGATGCGCTGTCCCGGCGGTATGACACGGAGGAGAGGTCCGTTGAGCCCACTCCCATACTACCGGAGTCTTGCCTTGTGGCACCGGTGGTGTGGGAGGTCAATGCCGAAATCGAGCGAGCGTTGCGTACCGACCCCAGCCCTCCACAGTGTCCTGAGGGTCGGAAGTACGTTCCGCGCGAGATCCGGGATCGACTCATTTACTGGGCTCACACGTCACCCTCCTCTGGACATCCGGGTATCGGCTGGACGGTGCATTGCCTTAGCACTAAATACTGGTGGCCCACTTTGGCTAGGGATGTGAGGGTTTATGTCTCCTCCTGCTCGGTGTGTGCCCAGTGTAAGGCGCCCCGACATCTGCCCAGGGGTAAGTTACAACCCCTGCCCGTTCCACAACGACCATGGTCCCACCTCTCGGTGGATTTTGTGACAGACCTTCCCCTCTCTCAGGGGAATACCACCATCCTGGTCGTTGTGGACCGGTTCTCTAAGGCCTGTCGTCTTCTCCCTATGTCGGGTCTTCCTACTGCCCTACAGACCGCTGAGGCCCTCTTTACCCATGTCTTCCGGCATTACGGGGTACCCGAGGATATAGTGTCTGATCGAGGTTCCCAGTTTACCTCTCGTGTTTGGAGAGCGTTCATGGAGCGTTTGGGGGTCTCGGTTAGCCTTACCTCAGGGTACCACCCGGAGAGTAACGGGCAGGTAGAACGTGTCAACCAGGATGTGGGTAGGTTTCTGAGGTCGTATTGCCAGGACCGGCCGGAGGAGTGGGCACGGTACATTCCCTGGGCCGAGATGGCCCAGAACTCTCTCCGCCACTCCTCTACTAACCTAACCCCCTTCCAATGTGTGTTAGGTTACCAGCCGGTTCTGGCACCTTGGCAGCAGAGCCAGATCGAGGCCCCTGCGGTGGATGATTGGATGAGGCGCTCGGAAGAGACGTGGAACGCTGCCCCCGTCCACCTGCAGCGGGCCGTCCTTCGTCACAAGGCGAGCGCCGATCTCCACCGCAGTGAGGGGCCGGTGTACGCACCCGGAGATCGAGTCTGGCTCTCTACCAGAAACCTGCCCCTCCGCCTGCCCTGCCGGAAGCTGGGTCGGCGGTTTGTGGGGCCCTTTAAAGTCCTGAGAAGAAGCATCTGTTTCGTGTTTGGAGCTACATTTTCCCTCCAGTGTTTGGAGAGGGTTGTTTGCACATGTTTGTGCGTCATTTGTTTTTGTCGCCTGTGTGGGTCTTGTATTTTGCCTTCGGGCTTATGGTGCTTCTATTGTATATATAATATATATATTGCACTAAGCCTTTGGACTGAGCCTCTGCGTCCTGCGCTTGATTCCTACACCACACCCACCTTCAGCACGCCTTGACAGTTAGGGTTAGGCATTAGGGTTAGCAGTGTGGTTAAGGTTAGGGTTATTTAATGTTAGGGTTAGGCATTAGGGTTAGCAGTGTGGTTAAGGTTAGGATTATTTAATGTTAGGGTTAGGCATTAGGGTTAGCAGTGTGGTTAAGGTTAGGGTTATTTCATGTTAGGGTTAGGCATTAGGGTTAGCAGTGTAAAGTAACTGAAAGTAATCAGATTACGTTACTGAGTATCAGTAATCCAAAAGTTAGTTACTGATGAGAATTCTGGACTGTAGATTTACCCAGGCCTCCCAAGTGGTGTAGCGGTCTAAGGCACTGTGTCGCAGTGCTTGAGGCGTCACTACAGACCCGGGTACGATCCCAGGCGGTGTCACAGCCTGCCGTGACTGTGAGACCCATGAGGCGGCGCAAAAAAAAGGATCAGGATCTCGTCACGGTATCTTTGGCATTTAAATTGCCATCGGTAAAATGCATTTGTGTCCGTAGCTTATGCCTGCCCATACCATAACCCCACCATGGGGCATTCTGTTGACATCAGCAAACCGCTCACCCACACGACGCCATACACGTGCTCTGCAGTTGTGAGGCCGGTTGGACGTACGGCCAAATTCTCTAAAACAACGTTGGAGGCGGCTTATGGTAGAGAAATTAACATTCAATTCTCTGGCAACAACTCTGGTGGACATTCCTGCAGTCAGCACGCCAATTACATGCTTCTTCAAAACTCTAGAAATCTGTGGCATTGCATTGTGTGATAAAACTGCATATTTTAAAGTGGCCTTTTATTGTGCCTAGCACAAGGTGCACCTGTGTAATGATCATGCTGTTTAATCAGCTTCTTGATATGCCACAGCTGTGAAGTGGATGGATTATTATGGCAAAGGAGGAGAAATGCTCACTAACAGGGATGTGAACAACATTTGAGAGAAATAAGCTTTTTGTGAGTATGGAACATTTCTGGGATCTTTTATTTCAGCTCATGAAACATGGGACCAACACTTTACGTTGTTGCGTTTATATTTTTGTTCAGTATAGTTTATTTATATAGCACATTTCAGACATGAAATGCAACGCAATTCACAGGAAGAAATGAATAAAAGCTATGAAAATAAAAACTGAAATATTTACTAGACAACAAACAGTGGATAAAAAACTAAAGAATATCAATAAAAGCTGAAAGACTAAAGAGCATCTAAGGAAATAACATTGGTTAAAACAGTAAGAATATGATGTAATATCCAGCCCAAAATATAAGCTGGTTTTACTACACTGTTTATAAACAATATAATTGTGCAACAAAAAAAATCAGTTAATCACATAAATTATTATGATTACTAAATGTTACATGAAATGGAAATATTATGAAATATCAAAACCGAATGTACACCCCTTTGTTAATATGTATTGGCAATAATTCATTTCCAATAGGGAGGCATGGAATAATTAAAAATGTATATTTTGTCAGGCTGGATGTTTGAAATATGAGTAGGTGATTTGAGTCATGCTTCTTCAGCAGTGGAATAAAGACAATTAGCACTTGAATGTTGTAAAGAAATACTGGAGTGATGTAAGATTGTTAATAAAACAGTTCATAGACGCATGTTTTATCCTGCGTTCATGTTTATAGGCTGCAAGTACGTTGAAATTAAGTTGTTTTCAAATCGTTGAAACAACGACCTAAAAAATTAATATTTTTAACTTTAACTTTCAACCAAAACCAAACGTAGATTGGACCTCGAGCATAGTCTTCTTTTCAACAATTTTTCAACTATATTTTCCAAGGTGGGATACTGCCCAATGTCAAAACACAGTTTTAACATGTCCAAATCAATAACCAATATGCAGAAATAGTTTGTGATAAATGGAAAACCTAAACATAACATGTACTATCTACACAAACATGTTCCACAATAGTAATCATAATACTTGTATTTTTTTAAACAACCACCTTATTAACTGCACAAGCACCAAAAACACTGTTGTTTTGACAAGTGGCAATAAATCACTAATATCGATTAGGGGGGAAAATCAGGTTGTACGTGCTGTTGAAACTAACACAACAAAAAAATACACATGGAAACGGGCGATATCTTTTACTTCACTGGTTAGAGGACAACCTGCAGAAGACAGTCAGCTACATTTTGGAGTGATGTATTTAAATTTAGCGGTCCCCAAAACGAAGAGAAACGCAACACTTATTTGTCATCACTCATATCGATATCACGTTGAAATCAATTGCAGGAGAGGGGGGAGATGAGGTTGCACGTCCTGTTAAAACTAACAGCTCAAAAACCACACGGAATCTGGGAATAATGTGTACATCACTGGTCAGAGGACAATTTGTAGAAAACAGCTAGCTACATTTAGAAGTGTTGCATTTTGATTCAAGTGGGTCGCCAACGTGGTAAGTGTAACACAACTCATTTCAGAGCCTGGATTTTCCCCCTGATGAGGCTAATATCCATATCACGCTGAAATCAATAGAACAGGGGGAAAACGGTTGGGGCGGCGCACAATTGGCCCAGCGTCGTCCAGGGTAGGGGAGGGAATGGCCAGCAGGGATGTAGCTCAGTTGGTAGAGCATGGCGTTTGCAACGCCAGGGTTGTGGGTTCGATTCTCACGGGGCGCCAGTATGAAAAATAAAAAAATAATGTATGCACTTGTAAGTTGCTCTGGATAAGAGCGTCTGCTAAATGACTAAAAATGTAAAATGTAAATGGTTCTACATTGTGAAATTCATTAAAATACTCATACAACAATGTTAAAACATTGTGACATTATTTAATTGATATCATGAAACAACTCCTTCATGTATGTACTTTCTGATGTTTAATCAGAGTTCTTTTACCAGCGTATCTCTTGCCACATTGATCACAGCTATAAGATTTCTCTCTAGTGTGTGTTCTCAAATGTGTCATCAGGTTGCTTGATTGACTAAAACTCTTCCCACATTGATCACAGCTATAAGGCTTCTCTCCAGTGTGTGTTCTCAAATGTGCCATCAGGTTGCTTGATTGACTAAAACTCTTCCCACATTGATCACAGCTATAAGATTTCTCTCTAGTGTGTGTTCTCAAATGTACCATCAGGTTGCTTGATTGACCAAAACTCTTCCCACATTGATCACAGCTATAAGATTTCTCTCCAGTGTGCGTTCTCAAATGTGTCATCAGGTTGCTTGAATCACTAAAACTCTTCCCACATTGATCACAGCTATAAGGTTTCTCTCCTGTGTGTGTTCTCTGATGTACTATCAGGCAGCTTGATTGAGTAAAACTCTTCCTGCATTGATCACAGCTATAAGGTTTCTCTCCTGTGTGTGTTCTCTGATGTACTATCAGGCAGCTTGATTGAGTAAAACTCTTCCCGCATTGATCACAGCTATAAGGTTTCTCTCCTGTGTGTGTTCTCTGATGTACTATCAGGCAGCTTGAGTGAGTAAAACTCTTCCCGCATTGATTACAGCTATAAGGTTTCTCTCCTGTATGGATTCTCATATGTCTTTTAAAGTCTGCTGAAGAGTTGAATATCTTCCCACAGTCAGAGCAGCAGTGAGATTTCTTCCCTGTGGGTTTCCACTGGTGTTTCTTGAGGTGTTCTGATCTGGAGGGACTCTTCTCTGACTCCTCAGCTTCATGATGTTGTTGAGGCTCCCCAGAGGATCCACGATAGTCACGTCTCTCTTCTGTGTGAACGACAAAGTCAGACAGATGGTTAAAGGGCCACAACAGCAGAAATACTGTTTATTTGAGGTAAAAGGTGATGCCCAGAGCGTACCCATGAAGCTGTACAACAATTGACATCTGTTAAATTATTTGACAATTGTCTTAAGACAGTCAAGTGAGCAATAATAGTAATATTTTGTCTTGTTTTCACATTAGTAGTAACATCGATGATTGTAGGCTAGAAATATTAATACACACAAAACATATGAACAAAATCATCCACTGTGAAAGTTGATACTTGCAGGCCCTTCATATGTAGGCTATGAGCAGCACTTCGTTAAATTGATCAAATCAGTTATTGTTTTCCTTGATCAAACCGTGAGCAACACCTGTCAAACTCATTTCTCTCAAAACACAGGGATGTCGATTCACACGGGACTAGTATTACCAGAGGACCTTGGAGTTTGCCAAAAAACAGTAGGTTATTCTGGCTTGAATTGTTCCTCTCCTGCCATGTAAAAATGACTGACAGGGCAGATTCAGACGGGACAAAAATTACAGATGTGGTGTTTTGTGCTTGTGCATATAATTACATTCAGAACCGCGGACAGCGACAGTATCCAAAGCCGGAGAAAGTACATTTGTTAAAAAATAATATTAGATTTATTAGTGTTGCATCATTATTTGTACATAATATAACCATATACAATTTATGTATCACATGTCTTAGAGCGATGGACTGTGCCATCTCCGTGGCCTCCACAAAGTCTTGTGCACCAGCTGTTCCGGACGACTGTATGATCACTCTCTCCTTAGCCGATGTGAGTATGACCTTTAACCCCTGTAAATCTAAGCCGTTGGGGGAGGGGGTCTAAACTGACATATGGAATTGTTTTAAGATGGTCGTACTATGGATTACTTAAATTACTTAGATTGAAGCAAATTTGCGTCAATTGACTCCAAGGGGTTAAACAGGTTAATCTTCACAGACAGATTACCAGGACGCGTACTCAGAGCATGCACTGACCAGCTGGCAAGAGTCTTCACTGACATTTTAAAACGTCTCCCTGACCGCGTCTGTAATACCTACTACATGTTTCAAGCAGAGGCATTAATATGGAGTTGGTCCCCCCTTTGCTGCTATAACAGCCTCCACTCTTCTAGGAAGGCTTTCCACTAGATGTTGGAACATTGCTGCGGGGACTTGCTTCCATTCAGCCACAAGAGCTTTAGTGAGGTCGGGCACTGACGTTGTGCGATTAGGCCTGGCTCGCAGTCGGCCTTCGAATTCATCCCAAAGGTGTTCGATGGGGTTGAGGTCAGGGCTCTGTGCAGGCAAGTCAAGTTCTTCCACACCGATCTCGATAAACCATTTCTGTTTGGACTTCGCTTTACGCACAGGGGCATTGTCATGCTGAAACAGGAAAGGGCCTTCCCCAAACTGTTGCCACAAAGTTGGAAGCACAGAATCGTCTAGAATGTCACTGTATGCTGTAGCGTTAAGATTTCCATTCACTGGAACTAAGGGGACCGAACCATGAATAATAGCCCCAGGCCATTATTCCTCCTCCACCAAACATTACAGTTGGCACTATGCATTGGGGCAAGTAGTGTTCTCCGGGCGTCCGCTAAACCCAGATTCGTCCGTCGGATTGATCACTCCAGAGAACGCCTTTCTACTGCTCCAGAGTCCAATGGCAGCGAGCTTTACACCACTCCAGCCGACACTTGGCATTGCGCTTGGTGATCTGGGGCTTGTGTGCGGCTGCTCGGCCATGGAAACCCATTTCATGAAGCTCCCGACTAACAGTTATTCTGCTGACGTTGCTTCCAGAGGCAGTTTGGAACGCGCTTCAGCACTCGGCGGGCCCGTTCTGTGAGCTTGTGTGGCCTACCACTTCGCGGTTCAGCCGTTGTTGCTCCTAGACATTTACACTTCACAATAACAGCACTTACAGTTGACCGGGGCAGCTCTGGCAGGGCAGAAATTTGACGAACTGACTTGTTGGAAAGGTGGCATCCTATGACGGTGCTACGTTTAAAGTCACTGAGCGCTTCAGTAAGGCCATTCTACTGCCAATGTTTGTCTATGGAAATTGAATGGCTGTGTGCTCGATTTTATACACCTGTCAGCAACGGTTGTGGCTGAAACAGCTGAATCGACTAATTTGAAGGGGTGTCCACATACATTTGTATATATAGTGTATTTGCAACTGCTCGACTGAAAAAATCTCAGTCTAAAAAAATCTCTGTAGACAAAACAGCCTATCGACCAAACAATCGACCAGTCGACTTGGGTCAGCCCTAATAAAAATGAAAATACATTTGCAGAATATTATCCAATGACTTATCAACAGCTCCAACAATTTGACCCCCACAGGAAAGCCTCACTGGCAGATATAGAAAGACCCATAAACTGTATAGCCATTGATTCCTGAAGAATATAACTTTTAAATGCCTCAAATGTTTCAACTGTCTTACCCCATCAGAAACCAAAACATGAGCTCATATAACGCCACTGTTTGGAAACAAACACTGTTTAGTCTCAATTTGGTAAAAACTGTGATTTTGACCTTATGGATGGCCAGTCCTTGTATTCATAGTGTAGTGAATTCCAGGGGTAGCCCTGAGCTGGACTCAAACCTGGGTCCAGAGACTGTCAAGCCAACACCTTATAACTGTTATACCAAGATGTCTGAACTTCTTGATGAGATCGCTAGGTTTTGGGTTAAGGTTGTTACAATAGCTTTCTCTATGAATTTGAGAGTGGTTACATTTCTCCAGCCCCCATCCCTCAGCTGTTTACCAAACCAAGTCTAAGGGCAGCCATTTTGTTGCTGTTTAAATCCTAGGTTGTCCTTTTAAAAAAGCCACACATCAATCAACCAATCTACAGTGTTGGTTTACATTTACATTGTTTCTAAACATTGGAGTAAAAAAAGCTTATTTTAGGTTCTGATGGGGTACGACAGTTGAACTAAGCTCATGAGGCATGTGTTATATTCTTCAAGAATCAATGGATATATATAAATAATGTAAAAGTCCAAATATGGATGTAGCAACTGCAGATTCCCCCTTTAACACCACACATCAGTTCAACAACTGCAGAGTTTGTGTCTCTGTTTTTAAGACAGTACTTACTAGTGTTAATCGGGGCTCGGTTTCTCAAAAGTATCTTACTGCTAAGTTCATCATTAGAACCATTGGATGCCTTAAGATGCCTTTGGGAAACCGGAACCAGATATCCAGTTTCCTCCTCTTCTTCCTCCTCCTTTTTCGATGTGACAGTCATCTCCCCCTCCTCCTCTTTCACTCCAAAAACGGGAGCCTCCTCTTCTTTCACTGTAACATCCTCCTCCTCTTTCACTCTGAACGCGTCTTCCTCTTCTTTCACTGTAACATCCTCCTCCTCTTTCACTCTGAACGCGTCTTCCTCTTCTTTCACTGTAACATCCTCCTCCTCTTTCACTCTGAACGCGTCTTCCTCTTCTTTCACTGTAACATCCTCCTCCTCTTTCACTCTGAACGCGTCTTCCTCTTCTTTCACTGTAACATCCTCCTCCTCTTTCACTCTGAACGCGTCTTCCTCCTCTTTCACTGTAACATCCTCCTCCTCTTTCACTCTGAACGCGTCTTCCTCTTCTTTCACTGTAACGTCTTTCTCTTCTTCTTTCACGGTAACAGCTTCACCCTCTACTTGTTTTTGTATTATAACATCCTCCTCTTCCTCCTCCTCTTTCACTAGAGCTTCTTTCTCCGTCCAGCAGACCTCCTCTTCTTTAGCAGGAGGAGAGTAGCTTAGTGAACTCATGGTCGGGGATGTTAGCTAGCTAGGCTAGTGCTAACTTAACCAGCCAGCTAGCTGACCAATAACAACAACACCGTAAATATGAAATTAAATGGGATAACTAACTAGACGACAGAAGTAGGTTTAAAACACAGTGGCTAATATACACTAAAGCGTCTAAAGAGCTTTATTGGTTGGGCTATTTTGTCTAGCAAGCTACCGAGGTGTCTGACTAACTGTTGCTGCTGTTGAAAGAAGCGTCCCGTCCACTAGATTATACGTCACACTAGCAGCATAGCCTTAAAGTCCCACATCGCCATCTGCTGACTGGAGTGGGTAACGAAGTTGAGTAAAATGTAGATTTTATTTTCAGACAAAAAGTTAAAGGGTAGGAAGCATGAGTTTTTACTCACGAATGTAACAACACAGTGTGGTTAAAGACTTAGGAACTTAGTTGTAGTCACGATCTGGTTACCTATTAAGTTCAAACAGTTATGTTTTTGCGTTATTTCATATTTATTAACTTATTTCCGGATATCTTCTAAACTACCCACAATGCACTATTTCTCAACGTCATATGGAGAATCTACTCTGTGCTACCGAGTTTGTATGCTAGCTCGGAAGCTAACTCAAGCTAGATAACGTTAGCCACACCTCATGTTTTTCATGCACTGTGTGGTTGTGTTATCTAGTGTGAACCTGTTACCACAATAGGCTCTGGTGCCTTCTTGCCGTGGGCTCAAAACCAAAGAGAAAATCAGACCTGGCAGTAAATCTAATACTTAGGTGCTTTAAGACATGCATGAAAGGTCTGGGGTGGTTCCAATGGTTATAAGTTACTGACCTAAAACTCACTAGTTTCTATAACTCTCGTCTTGCTAAAACTCACTAGCTTCTAGAACTCTGGTCTTCCTAAAACTCACTAGCTTCTAGAACTCTGGTCTTCCTAAAACTCACTAGCTTCTAGAACTCTGGTCTTCCTAAAACTCACTAGCTTCTAAAACTCACTAGCTTCTAGAACTCTGGTCTTCCTAAAACTCACTAGCTTCTAGAACTCTGGTCTTCCTAAAACTCACTAGCTTCTAGAACTCTCGTCTTCCTAAAACTCATTAGCTTCTAGAACTCTGGTCTTCCTAAAAGTCACTAGCTTCTAGAACTCTCGTCTTCCTAAAACTCATTAGCTTCTAGAACTCTGGTCTTCCTAAAACTCATTAGCTTCTAGAACTCTGGTCTTCCTAAAACTCACTAGCTTCTAGAACTCTGGTCTTCCTAAAACTCATTAGCTTCTAGAACTCTGGTCTTCCTAAAACTCACTAGCTTCTAGAACTCTCGTCCCATTGGAACGAGCCCAAACAAAACTAATCTCCAATACAGAAAAACGTGCAGTCAAAATAAATTGTGATCCATGACAACGCACTGGCTAAATGCAAAACACAAATCCTTTTGACTGCCCACCCTTGAGACAATCAGCAACCAAGTTGTCCTTACCACGGACATGTCTGATTTCAAGAGGAAACTCCTGCAATATCCTCAGTAACTTTACACCTCACTGCAGAGCTTCTCTCTCTTTTCAGGGTTCACTCGATAGGCATGTTGTTGGATCGGGGCCGAGTCCCCAATGTCATGCTCTAGTACATTTGGGTTGGCACATCTGAGAATGAACCCTGATATTCTACAAGCAGTGCAACAATGTCAATATAATTGTACCCCAAAATGGTCAGTTCGTTGCATAAATTATGATTACTAAATGTTGCATGAATTGTAAATATAAAATATCAAAACAGAATGTACACCCCTTTGTTAATATGTATTGGCAATAATTCACTTAATGGTGAGGCATTGAATAATTTAAAATGTATATTTTGTCAGGCTGGATGTTTGAAATATGAGTAGGTTATTTGAGTCATGCTTCTTCAGTAGTGGAATAAAGACAAGTAGCACTTGAATGTTGTAAAGAAATACTGGAGTGATGTAAGATTGTTAATAAAACTGATTATAGACCAATTTATTATACTGCATCCATGTGTAAGCTGCAAGTACGTTGAAATTAAGTTGTTTTCAAGTCGTTGAAAAAAACGACCTGAAAATACATATTTTCAACTAAAACCGAATGTAAACTCAGCAACAAAAAAAGTCCTCTCACTGTCAACTGCGTTTATTTTCAGCAAACTTAACATGTGTAAATATTTGTATGAACATAACAAGATTCAACAACTGAGACATAAACTGAACAAGTTCCACACACAAATAATGTGTCCCTGGGGGGGGTCAAAATCAAAAGTAACAGTCAGTATCTGGTGTGGCCACCAGCTGCATTAAGTACTGCAGTGCATCTCCTCCTCATGGACTGCACCAGATTTGCCAGTTCTTGCTGTGAGATGTTACCCCACTCTTCCACCAAGGCACATACAAGTTCCCGGACATTTCTGGGGGGAATTGCCCTAGCCCTCACCCTCCGATCCAACAGGTCCCAGACGTGCTCAATGGGATTGAGATCCGGGTTCTTCACTGGCCATGACAGAACACTGACATTCCTGTCTTGCAGGAAATCACGCACAGAATGAGCAGTAAGGCTGGTGGCATTGTCATGTCAGGATGAGCCTGCAGGAAGGGTACCACATGAGGGAGGATGCCTCCTTGCAGCATGCATAATGCACGTTCACGCAGATGAGCAGGGACCTCGGGCATCTTTCTTTTGGTGTTTTCCAGAGTCAATAGAAAGGCCTCTTTAGTGTCCTAAGTTTTCATAACTGTGACCTTAATTGCCTACCATCTGTAAGTCTTAACGACCGTTCCACAGGTGCATGTTCATTAATTATTTATGGTTCATTGAACAAGCATGGGAAACAGTGTTTAAACCCTTTACAATGAAGATCTGTGAAGTTATTTGGATTTTTACAAATTATCTTTGAAAGACAGGGTCCTGAAAAGGGGACGTTTCTTTTTTTGCTGAGTTTATATTGGACATCAGGCATAGTCTTCTTTTCAATGTCTTTTCAATGACATTTTGCTACGTGGGAAACCTCAATGTCAAAACACAGTTTTAACATGTCCAAATCAATAACCAATATGCAAAAACAGTTTGTGATATATTGAAAACCTAAACCTAAACTGTACTATCTACACAAATGTACTATCTACACAAACTATCTACACACCTTATAAACTGCACAAGCATCAACAATAAGTCACTGATATCGATTATGGGGGAGATCAGGTTGTACCTGCTGTTGAAACTAACACAACTAAAAAAACACATGGAAATGGGAGATAACTTTTACCGAGTAACACTCTTCCCACATTGAGTACAGCTATAAGGTTTCTCTCCTGTGTGTTCTCTGGTGTTTCGTCAGATCGCAAGATGCAACAAAACTCTTCCCACATTGAGTACAGCTATAAGGTTTCTCTCCTGTGTGTGTTCTCTGGTGCACTATCAGGGAGCTTGACCAAGTAAAATTCTTCCCACATTGAGTACAACTATATGGTGATTTCTCTCCTGTGTGTGTTCTCTGGTGTGTTTTTAAATTTCTTAACCTAACAAAAGTCTTTCCACAGTCAGAGCAGTCGTAAGGTTTCACTCCTGTGTGTGTTCTCAGATGTACTATCAGCGCGCTTGACTGAGTAAAACTCTTCCTACATTGAGTACAGCTATAAGGTTTCTCTCCTGTGTGTGTTCTCTGATGCACTATCAGGGAGGTTGACCGAGTAAAACTCTTCCCACATTGAGTACAACTATAAGGTGATTTCTCTCCTGTGTGTGTTCTCTGGTGCACTATCAGGGTGTTTGGCCGAGTAAAACTCTTCCCACATTGAGTACACCTATATGGTGATTTCTCTCCTGTGTGTGTTCTCTGGTGTGATTTTAAATCTATTAAATTAACAAAAGTCTTTCTGCAGTCAGAGCAGTCGTAAGGTTTCTCTCCTGTGTGTGTTCTCTGGTGCACTATCAGGGAGGTTGACCGAATAAAACTCCTCCCACATTGATCACAGCTATAAGGTTTCTCTCCTGTGTGTGTTCTCTGGTGCACTATCAGGGAGCTTGACCGAGTATAACTCCTCCCACATTGATCACAGCTATAAGGTTTCTCTCCTGTGTGTACTCGCTGGTGTATTTTAAGTTCTGATGAAGACTTGCAACGTTTCCCACAGTCAGAGCAGCAGTGAGATTTCTTCCCAGTGGGTCTCAGATGGTTTTTCTTAAGGTGTTCTGATCTGGAGAGAGACCTTTCTGCCTCGTCAGCATCATGTTGTTGAGGCTCCCCAGAGGATCCACGATAGCCACGTCTGTCTCCTGTGTGAACGACAAAGTCAGACAGATGGTTAAAGAACCACAACAGCAGAAATACACTGTTTATTTGAGGTAAAAGGTGATACCCAGAGCGTACCCATGAAATTGTACAACAACTGACATCTTTAATTATTTGACAATTGTCTTAAGACAGTCAAGTGAGCAACAATAGTCATCTTTTGTCTTGTTTTCAGATTAGTAGTAACATCGATGATTCTAGGCTCGAAATAAGTTATTAAAGTTGGTAAAATCCTAAGCAGAGTGCCAGAAGACTTTTACTCTCCAATATAGGACCCTTTCTGTGTTTGCCGTTTGTTGCTATGCAACACAATTCGGCTGCAGAAACTCCTCCATGCTAATGCAGAAATCGCTAGTTATGGATGTAGTACATCTGCATGGAGCAAAAATGGTGAGCAAAGATTTTAGTTTTTCACAATGTATTCTGAATATTACCACACATTATCAGAGCAAGATCGGGAGTGCTACTCAAGGAAACTCACATTAAGCTCTGTGTCGTAAAATGCTCTTTGGCTACCTTTGCACACTAAGTGTATGCCAAACTGGCCCATAACTTCACCTAACAATAACATACAGTACCAATCAAAAGTTTGGACACAACTACTCATTCAAGGGTTGTTCTTTATTTTTACTATTTTCTACATTGTAGGACAATAGTGAAGACATCAAAACTATGAAATAACACACATGGAATCATGTAGTGACCAAAATAATAATAATAATAATAAAATAGTGTTAAACTAATCAAAATATATTTTATATTTGAGATTCTTCAAATAGCCACGCTTTGCCTTGATGACAGCTTTGCACACTCTTGGCATTCTCTCAAGCAGCTTCATCTGGAATGCTTTTCCAACAGTCTTGAAGGAGTTCCCACATATGCTGAGCACTTGTTGGCTGCTTTTCCTTCACTCTGCGGTTCAACTCATCCCAAACCATCTCAATTGGGTTGAGGTCGGGGGATTGTGGAGGCCAGGTCATCTGATGCAGCACTCCATCCTTGGTAAAATAGCCCTTACACAGCCTGGAGGTGTGTTGGGTCATTGTCCTGTTGAAAAACAAATGATAGTCCCACTAAGCCCAAACCAGATGGGATGGCGTATCACTGCAGAATGCTGTGGTAGCCATGCTGGTTAAGTGTGCCTTGAATTCTAAATAAATCACATACAGTGTCACCATCACAGCACCCCCACATCACCACACCTCCTCCTCCATGCTTCACGGTGGGAACTACACACGCGGAGATCATCCGTTCACCCACATCGCGTCGCACAAAGACACGGCGGTTGGAACCAAAAATCTCAATTTCCACCGGTCTAATGTCCATTGCTCGTGTTTCTTGGCCCAAGCAGATCTCTTCTTCTTATTGGTGTCCTTCAGTAGTTGTTTCTTTGCAGCAATTCAACCATGAAGGCCTGATTTACCCAGTCCCCTCTGAACAGTTGATGTTGAGATACGTCTGTGACTTGAAATCTGTGAAGTCTTTATTTGGGCTGCAATTTCTGAGACTGGTAACTCTAATGAACTTATCCTCTGCAGCAGAGCTAACTCTGGGTCTTCCATTCCTGTGGCGGTCCTCATGAGAGCCAGTTTCATCATAGCACTTGATGGTTTTTGCGACTGCACTTGAAGAAACTTTCAAAGTTCTTGAAATTTTCCGGATTGACTGACCTTCATGTCTTAAAGTTATGATGGACTGTCGTTTCTCTTTGCTTATTTGAGCTGTTCTTGCCATAACATGGACTTGGTCTTTTACCAAATAGGGCTATCTTCTGTATACCAACCCTACCATGTCACAACACAACTGATTGGCTCAAACGCATTAAGAAGGAAAAAAATGCCACATATTAACTTAAGAAGGCACACCTGTTAATTGAAAATGCATTCCAGGTGACTACCTCATGAAGCTGGTTGAGAGAATGCCAAGAGTGTGCAAAGCTGTCATCAAGGCAAAGGGTGGCTACTTTGAAGAATCTCAAATATAAAATACAGTGGTGTGAAAAAAGTATTTGCCCTCTTCCTGATTTCTTATTTGTTTGCCACACTTAAATGTTTAAGATCTAACGAATTTAAATATTAGTCAAAGATAACACAAGTAAAACACAAAATGCAGTTTTGAAATGAAGGTTGTTATTATTAAGGGAAAACAAAATCCAATTCAGCCACATTGGAGGGTTTTCGAGCATGAACTGCCTTCTTAAAGGTCATGCCACAGCATCTCAATAGGATTCAGGTCAGGACTTTGACTAGGCCACTCCAAAGTCTTCATTTTGTTTTTCTTCAGCCATTCAGAGGTGGACTTGCTGGTGTGTTTTGGATCATTGTCCTGCTGCAGAACCCAAGTTCGCTTCAGCTTGAGGTCACGAACACATGGACGGACAGGATTTTTTGGTAGACAGCAGAATTCACGGTTCCATTTATCACAGCAAGTCTTCCAGGTCCTGAAGCAGAAAAACAGGCCCGGACCATCACACTACCACCACCATATTTTATTGTTGGTATGATGTTATTTTTCTGAAATGCAGAGGGGGGGGGGGGGGAATCAGCTTAATATTGCAGATAGATTGTATCTTCTATCAATGTAATTGTCTGCATCACTTCCAATCCCCCATGTTTATTTTTTATTTTTATATATATACTCCCCTTTATTACTTTTCAACCCCACCATCATTTCCCTACTTGGGGTAAATTAGTGAACAACAATGCCCAGGCCTCTACTTCCAGCCTATACTTACGATCTACCCCTTATGGACACAGTCAATTTTACAATAATTATATTATATATATTATAATTTTTTTTTGTTTTTGCTCCTGAACTTCTTCTACTCTCAACCTCTCCGATCATTTTCATGATGTCCATCCGGTTTGCTTCTATATTGCCATATCTGAAATGCAGTGTTACTTTTACGCCAGATGTAATAGGACACACACCTTCCAAAAAGTTCAACTTTTGTCTCGTCAGTCCACAGAGTATTTTCCCAAAGGTCTTGGGGGATCATCAAGATGTTTTCTGGCAAAAATGAGACGAGCCTTAATGTTATTTTTGCTCAGCAGTAGTTTTCGTCTTGGAACTCTGCCATGCAGGCCATTTCTGCCCAGTCTCTTTCTTGTGGTGGAGTCATGAACACTGACCTTAACTGAGGCAAGTGAGGCCTGCAGCTCTTTGGATGTTGTTGTGAGGTCTTTTGTGACCTCTTGGATGAGTCGTTGCTGTGCTCTTGGGGTAATTTTGGTCGGCCGGCCACTCCTGGGAAGGTTCACCACTGTTCCATGTTTTCGCCATTTGTGGATAATGGCTCTCACTGTGGTTCGCTGGAGTCCCAAAGCTTTAGAAATGGCTTTATAACCTTTTCCAGACTGATGGATCTTTTGGTCTACTTCACGTTGTCAGGCAGGTCCTATTTAAGTGATTCCTTGATTGAGAACAGGTGTGGCAGTAATCAGGCCTGGGTGTGGCTAGAGGAATTGAACTCAGGTGTGATAAACCACAGTTGAGTTGTGTTATAACGGGGGGGGGGGGGGCAAACACTTTTTCACACAGGGCCATGTAGGTTTGGATTTAGTTTTCCCTTAATAATAACAACCTTCATTTCAAAACTGCATTTTGTGTTTACTTGTGTTATCTTTGACTAATATTTAAATTTGTTTGATGATCTGAAACATTTAAGTGTGACAAACATGCAAACAAATAAGAAATCAGGAAGGGGGCAAACACTTTTTCACACCACTGTATATTTTGATTTGTTTAACACTTTTTTGGTTACTACATGACTCCATATGTGTTATTTCATAGTTTTGATGTTTTCACTATTATTCTACAATGTAGAAAATAGTAAAAAATTAAGAAAAACCCTGGAATGAGTAGGAGTGTCCAAACTTTTGACTGGTACTGTACATGTACAAATTACCTCAACTAACCTGTATCCCAGCCCATTACCTCGGTACCGGTACCCACTGTATATAGCCTCATTATAACCTGGACTAACCTGTATCCCAGCCCATTACCTCGGTACCGGTACCCCCTGTATATAGCCTCATTATAACCTGGACTAACCTGTATCCCAGCCCATTACCTCGGTACCGGTACCCCCTGTATATAGCCTCATTATTACCTGGACTAACCTGTACCCCAGCCCATTGACTCGGTACCGGTACCCCCTGTATATAGCCTCATTATTACCTGGACTAACCTGTACCCCGGCACATTACCTCTGTACCGGTACCCCCTGTATATAGCCTCATTATTACCTGGACTAACCTGTACCCCAGCCCATTACTTCGGTACCGGTACCCCCTGTATATAGCCTCATTATTACCTGGACCAACCTGTACCCCGGCACATTACCTCGGTACCGGTACCCCCTGTATATAGCCTCATTATTACCTGGACTAACCTGTATCCCAGCCCATTACCTCGGTACCAGTACCCCCTGTATATAGCCTCATTATTACCTGGACTAACCTGTACCCCGGCACATTACCTCGGTACCGGTACCCCCTATATATAGCCTCGTTATTGTTATTTTATTGTGTTACTTTTTACTTTAGTTTATTTAGTAAATATTTTATTGACTTTATTTAACTGCACTGTTGGTTAAGGGCTTGTAAGTAAGAATTTCACGGTAAGGTCTATTTGGCGCACGTGACAAATACAATTAGATTTGAATTTGTATGCTGTAGCATTAAGATTTCCCTTCACTGGAACTAAGGAGCATGAACCATGAAAACAGCCCCAGACCATTATTCCTCCTCCACCAAACTTTACAGTTGGCACTATGTATTCCGGCAGGTAGCTTGTAAGTAAGGTCTACACCTGTAGCATGAATCGTTCCTGTTCACAACGAGGTAAAGAGCGGAATAATTGAAGGAATGAATCCGAGCCTAACGCTCATCACCTGTGGAAGGTGGGGCTTCCAGCGAGGCGCGGATTTCATTGGCCTTTTCAGGTGTCCGTTTAGATCCTTCAACCTAAGTCACGACTCCCCATAGTATGTTTTACCAAAGTTGACTGACTCTTAAGGGAACTACACTGCCATAAATGCAAGGAAATCCTCACTGGCAGTTATAGAAAAACCCATATACTATATAGCCATTGATTCTTGAAGAATATAACTTATAAATGCCTCAAATGTATTTCCCCATCAGAAACCAAAGCATAAGCTTGTATAATGCCACTGGTTGTAAACAAACACTGTATATCTTCAAAACCAGGTTAAAACTGTGATTTTGACCTTATGGATGGCCAGTCCTTGTATTCACAGTGTAGTGAATTCCGGGGGGTAGCCCTGAGCTGGACTCAAACCTGGGTCCAGAGACTGTCAAGCCAACACCTTATAACTGTTATACCAAGATGTCTGAACTTCTTGATGAGGTCGCTAGGTTTTGGGTTAAGGTTGCTACAATAGCTTTCTCTATGAATTTGAGAGTGGTTACATTTCTCCAGCCCCCAATTTTGCTGCTGTTTAAAACCTAGGTTGCCCCTTTAAAAAAAGCCACACATCAATCAATCAACCAATCTGCAGTTCAAACAATAACAAAGCTGTCATTCCACCACTGTTTTGGTAATAAGATGGTGGATGGGACTGGAGAAATGTAACTACTCTCAAAATCATAGACAGACCTATGGATGCAAGGTCGGACCATCCATGACATCAATATTATAGTTTTAACCATGTTGAGGCTATACAGTGTTGGTTTACATTTACACTGTTTCTAAACATTGGAGTAGAAAAAGCTTATTTTGGGATCTGATGGGGTACGACAGTTGAACTAAGCTCATGAGGCATGTGTTATATTCTTCAAGAATCAATGGATATATATAAATAATATAAAAGTCCAAATATGGATGTAGCAACTGCAGATCCCCCCTTTAACACCACACATCAGTTCAACAACTGCAGAGTTTGTGCCTCTGTTTTTAAGACAGTACTTACTAGTGTTAATCAGGGCCCGGTTTCTCAAAAGCATCTTACTGCTAAGTTCATCATTAGAACCATTGGATGCCTTAAGATGCCTTTGGGAAACCGGAACCAGATATCCAGTTTCCTCCTCTTCTTCCTCCTCCTTTTTCGATGTGACAGTCATCTCCTCCTCCTCCTCTTTCATCTCTCTCCATTGAATTGACGAGCGAACTCCAAATATCCAAAGTGAAAAACACATTAAGGCGGTACTTACTGGTGTTAATCAGATCTCCTATCTCCTCCTCTTCATCTTTCAACGTGACAGTAATCTCTCCCTCCTTCTTCACTCCAAAAACTGCATCCTCCTCTATCTCTTCTTTCACTGTAACATCCTCCTCCTCTTTCACTCTGAACGCGTCTTCCTCTTCTTTCACTGTAACATCCTCCTCCTCTTTCACTCTGAACGCGTCTTCCTCTTCTTTCACTGTAACATCCTCCTCCTCTTTCACGGTAACAGCCTCACCCTCTACTTGTTTTTGTATTGTAACATCCTCCTCTTCCTCCTCCTCTTTCACTAGAGCTTCTTTCTCCGTCCAGCAGACCTCCTCTTCTTTAGCAGGAAGAGAGTAGCTTAGTGAGCTCATGGTCGGGGATGTTAGCTAGCTAGGCTAGTGCTAACTTAACCAGCCAGCTACTGTAGCTGACTAATAACAACTTAATATTAAATTAAATAGGTTAACAAGTAGATACGTCCGAAGTGTGTTTAAAACACAGTGGCTAATATACACCGAAAGCGTCTAGTGCTTGAATCTTTCGGCTGTTGGCTAACCAGCTACGGAGGTGGTTGACTGTTGCCTCCCGTCCACTAGATTATACGTCACGCTTTCAGCATCGCCTGAAAGACGCACATCGCCATCTGCTGACTGGAGTGGGTAACGCAGTTGAGGATCTTTTTTTATTGACAAAGTATATTTTAAATGTATTTAATTATATAATACTATTATATTGAGTCGTACTAACACAGGGATGTGCTGATTGATTAGTGCAGATTTTTAATGAGTAAGAATAAAAACAATTATACTACAGCACATCTGCATTTAAGGCAGTTTCATTAAGTCAAACAAAATCTAAATAAGTAACTATCTAACATGTTGCTCCAACATGGTGTAACAATACATAAAGTAGATGTATGTAATGAACAGACTAGGTCTATACTGCTCCTACATGGTGTAACAATACATCATATAGATGTATATAATGAACAGACTAGATCTATACTGCTCCTACATGGTGTAACAATACATCATATAGATGTATATAATGAACAGACTAGGTCTATACTGCTCCTACATGGTGTAACAATACATCATATAGATGTATATAATGAACAGACTAGGTCTATACTGCTCCTCCATGGTGTAACAATACAGTTTATTCAGAAAGTGTTCGGACCCATTGGCTTTTCCCACATTTTGTTACGTTACAGCCTTATTCTAAAATAGACTAAAATTAAATAAAAATCCTCATCAATATACACATAATGACGAAGCAAAAACACGTTTTTGTTGCTAATTTATATAAATAAACAAATAATGAAGTATTACATTTACATAAATATTAATATTAACATTAATTAATTAATACATTAATAAAAACTTTAATATATCATTTACATAAGTATTCAGACCCTTTACTCAGTACTTTGTTGAAGCACCTTTGGTAGCGATTACAGCATCGAGTCTTCTTGGGTATGACGCTACAAGCTTGGCACACCTGTATTTGGGGAGTTTCTCCCATTTTTCTCTGTAGATCATCTCAAGCTCTGTCAGGTTGGATGGGGAGCGTCGCTACACAGCTATTTTCAGGTCTCTCCAGAGATGTTAGATCGGGTTCAAGTCTGGGCACTGGCTGGTCCACTCAAGGTTATTCAGAGACTTGTCCCGAAGCCACACCTGCGTTGTCTTGGCTGTGTGCTTAGGGTCGTTGTCCTATTGGAAGGTGAACCTTCACCCCAGTCTGAGGTCCTGAGAGCTCTGGAGCAGGTTTTCATCTGTACTTTGCTCCATTCATCTTTCCCTCGATCCTGACTAGTCCCTACCACTGAAAAACATCCCCACAGCATGATGCTGCCACCACCATGCTTCACCGTAGGGAGGATGCCAGGTTTACGCCACCCGTGACGCTTGGCATTCAGGCCAAAGAGTTCAATCTTGGTTTCATCAGACCAGAGAATCTTCTTTCTCATGGTCTGAGAGTCTTTAGGTACCTTTTGGCAAACTCCAAGCAGGCTGTCATGTGCCTTTTACTGAGGAGTGGCTTCCGTCTGGCCACTCTACCGTAAAGGCCTGATTTGTAGAGTGCTACAGAGATTGTTGTCCTTCTGGAAGGATCTCCCATCCCAACAGAGGAACTCTGGAACTCTGTCAGAGTGACCATCAGGTTCTTGGTCACCACCCTGACCAAGGCCCTTCTCCCCCGATTGCTCAGTTTGGCCGGGCGGCCAACTCTAGGAAGAGTCTTGGTGGTTCCAAACTTCTTCCATTTAAGAATGATGGAGGCCACTGTGTTCTTGGGAACCTTCAATATTGCAGACATTTTTTGGTACCCTTCCCCAGACACAATCCTGTCTCAGAGCGCTACGGACAATTCCTTCGACCTCATGGCTTGGTTTTTGCTCTGACATGCATTGTCAACTGTGGGACCTTATATAGACAGGTATAATCGTAAACAACATGATTTCATGTGCCATGAACAAAAACACTAATTCTCAGTCAAAAACATAAGTCAGAACACAGCCTCTATTCTCTCATGTGATTTTATTTATATTCAGATAAAATTACGCTGCATTAATAAAATCATTTTTACAATCAGCACCAGTTTTCTCTGACATGGTGGAATAATACTGATGGGAACAGCCATTAGGTAGTGAATGTTTTTCATGTCAACAACTTATCAATGTTACCAGAACATCACATTTTCATACACCTTTAGCTTGAGGACTTGACTATACAAATTAACTAAATGAAACACAAGTAAATTCAAAAGGTTTCAATGTTAGAATCAAGAAATGCACATTCTATGAATCTAGTTAATCATTTACATTTTGCAATATCCAAATAATGTGATCAAATTAATTTTGCAATATCCAAATCATATATCCAATCAATTTTAATCAAATTAATTTAGCAAAAGCCTAATCTTATATATCAAATCAAAGTCTATAGGTTTCAAGGTTAGAATCAAGAAATGCAAAGTTCCATTCATCTATATAATAATTTACATTTAGCAATATCCAAATAATATAATGAACAACTGAGGGTGTATACCTGTAACCAATGCATTAAAGTTCATAACCAAAACAAAATACACATTTTATAGTATTTAATCTGATTTTAGATATGATCAGGCCTCGAGGTGAAAAAACAAAAATATGCCTATTGCTGAGTAAGAATTCATATAAACAAAATGATTTCATGTGGCATAAACAAAAACACAAATTGTCAGTCAAAAACATAAGTCAGAACACAGCCTCTCTATTCTCTCATGTGATTTCAGGTTCTCTGACTGGGAAAATGTCTTTCCACACAGAGAGAGAGCAGTGGTGGGGCTTTTTTCGTGTGTGTTCTCTTATGCTCCTTCAGGTTCCTTAACCAGGTAAAACTCTTTCCACACTGGGAACATTGGAATGGCTTTTCTCCTGTGTGTATTCTCTCATGCCTTTTCAGGGTAGCTAACACGGTAAAACTCTTTCCACACTGGGAGCATTGGTAAGGCTTTTCTCCTGCGTGTGTCCTCTCATGAGCTTTTAGGTACCCTACTCGGGAAAATCTCTTTTTACACTGGGAGCAGTGGTAAGGCTTTTCTCCTGTGTGTTTTCTCTCATGCTCTTTTAGGTGCCCTATCTGAGTAAAACTCTTTCCACACTGGGAACATTGGAATGGCTTTTCTCCTGTGTGTATTCGCTCATGCCTTTTCAGGTTAGTTAACACGATAAAACTCTTTCCACACTGGGAACATTGGAAAGGCTTTTCTCCTGTGTGTGTCCACTCATGCTCCTTCAGGCTCCCTAACTGAATAAAACTCATTCCACATTGGGAACATTGATAAGGCTTTTCTCCTGTGTGTATTCGCTCATGCCTTTTCAGGTTAGCTAACACGGTAAAACGCTTTCTACACTGGGAACATTGGAAAGGCTCTTCTCCTGTGTGTGTCCACTCATGAGCTTTTAGGTCACCTGATCGGGAAAATCGCTTTTCACATTGGAAGCAGTGGTAAGGTATTTCTCCTGTGTGTATTCTCTCATGCCTTTTCAGGTTAGCTAACAGGGTAAAAATCTTTCCACACTGGGAACATTGGAAAGGCTCTTCTCCTGTGTGTGTCCTCTCATGAGCTTTTAGGTCCCCTGATCGGGAAAATCTCTTTTTACATTGGGAGCAGTGGTAAGGCTTTTCTCTTGTGTGTTTTCGCTCATGCTCTTTTAGGTGCCCTATCTGAGTAAAACTCTTTCCACAATGGGAACATTGGAATGGCTTTTCTCCTGTGTGTATTCTCTCATGCCTTTTCAGGTTATTTAACATGGTAAAACTCTTTCCACACTGGGAACATTGGAAAGGCTTTTCTCCTGTGTGTGTCCTCTCATGAGCTTTGAGGTCCCCTGATCGGGAAAATCTCTTTTCACATTGGAAGCAGTGGTGTTGTCTCGCTGGTTTGGGCGTCTCTGGGTCTGGTTCCGCTGAAGGACTCTTCCCGCTGTCAAAGTGAGAGTCTGGTCTCTCTCCTGCCAAAGACAAACAGATTATTTAGAGACTTGAATGAAACCTCCACATGATAAAACTGTCTTCCTATGAGGTTTAATCCAGACTAGATCCCTCAATAAAAGAGCAGAGCTTGTCATCACAGAGTGGCTGTAGTGCTTTGTAGACTGGGTAAATCCATTTGAATTCAATACATTTTTGACAGCATCCCTTTTGATTTAAAAAAAGCTTTCCTTACATATTTGCCTTTGGAAGAAGTGGCAAGACAGTGACTTTTTGGAACTGAAAGCCAAAACATTCATGACATAAAAGGTGCTCAAAGTTGACTCTTTTTGCAAACCCCACCATGCAATGAATCATCCATCGTCTTCATCACTGGAAAATATTAACGGTTGAGTTTGAGATCATTTAAAAGCTTCCAAACAGGGTGGTCAAACTATTTGATTATTTCTTTAGAAAAAAGTGTTTTAATAAAGGCCTGATTGGTGTCACTTTTGCCCCAATCCCAGCTAATAAACCTGACCCCAATAATCAACTAATCATGATCTTCAGTTTAGAATGCATTTAGTTTAATCAGCTGTGTTTTCTAGGGATGGGGGGAAAGTGTGACACCACTCCGTCCCCGAGGACTGGAGCTGCCCGTCCCGGATTTAACACATATTTTCAAGTCAACATTCTCTGTGGACCTCCAACGATCTTTGTGGTTCCATTTGAAAGTTGAAATGTTATTCCCATTTTAGTAAAATGTATCAGCCAAAACATGACACCACCTTTTATTCTCAACAGACGGCACAACACAGGAACCTCTCATGTAAAATAGGGTCTAAGCTACAACATACTGAATGCGAATATGAAAAAAAAATCTGAGTTTACAAGTTTAAGATAATTGACTTTAAAGGTGCAAATATTACAGATTTTATTTGATTTTTTCCCAGAAATGATGAAATAGTTTGATAACCCTGTTTGTTTTAAATGATATCGATCTGAACCGTTTTATCTTTTCCAGTGATGAAGACATGGATGTCTCATGGTATGATGGGTAATGATCTGGCTGTGTCAAAACTAGTCAGAATTTAGAGCTATGCGGGAATCCCTTGCTGATTTAAAACGTGTGCTTAATACAAGTAAAACTAAATACATGTTGTTTTCAAACTCTCGTAAGAATGTTTCAGATGAACTACATGTTCACTCATTAGATGGTTCTCCAATCGAACGTGTGCCCCGCATATAAATACTTAATCATTTGGATTGACATGGATTTTATGTTTAAAATACATATAGATGAGCTGGTTAAGAAGCTAAGATTTAAAGTTGTTTTTTTCTACAGAAACAGATGGTGCCTTTCTCTAAGCAGTAGGAAGCAGATTATTCAGTCAACCTTTTTAACTGTTCTTGATTATGGTGATATTATTTATCAAAGTCCAGCTGCTACGACTCCTAAACCTTTGGATGCCGTCTACCACAGTGCCCTTCGTTTTGTTACAGGCGACAGTTTTAATACTCATCACTGCATCCTGTTTCAAAAGGTTGGCTGGACTTCGCTAAAGACCCGTAGATTTCTACATTACCCCCTTTCTGTTTCCAAGGCCCTACTTCATAACCTTCTGTCTTATCTAACTTTACTGTTGAAGTATAGGCACCTGAGTTGTTTAACTCGTTCACAGGATTGGTTAACTCTTGAGTTTCCTAGGTTCTCCACCGAGCTGGGTAAATCTGCTTTTAGTTTAAATTCACCACTAAGGACTCAAATTCAAAGTAAATGAAGCAATCTTTATTATCACGGAGAGGTTCACAAACTCAATACAAGCCCGATGAAACTCTGAAAAGGGACGTTCCCTTTTCAGTCCCTTTATACTGCTACACAAACAAGTCATTATAACCATGGTTGGTTCCTGCATGAGACTGACTGATATACCACACCAGGCTTCTTACCTTGAAACTGTGATACTCCTTATAGTTCCCAGAGCAATGTTCTGGGCGTACTGCCAATGCTTATCAGTGATAGAAGGGATTCCTCGATGTACAATCAGTCAGTCACTCGCAAGTTGGATATTAGAAAAGCAGCATTGTGCTAAATATAAAATAAAATGTCCATCACACACCGTGTTGCTGGAATAAAATTCTAAATACATTTTATCTTGATGTTCTGGCGCTGTTCAGGCAATTTAAAGTATTGATTGGGGAATTATTTGTGGAGGAATGTAACTGTTTTTCTGGGAGATTTTGCGATGTTTTATTTTTGCTTCCCATGACTGTGTTTTTGTATTTTAATTAGTATATGTTTGTGTATAATGTGTATATTGATGTTGTATGTACATGTGTAAAAGAGACCTAGGACTCAATATATTTTCCCATGACTGTGTTTGTACATGTGTAAAATATATTTTCCCATGACTGTGTTTGTACATGTGTAAAATATAATTTCCCTGCTAAAGTAAAGGTTCAATAAAAAAAAGGCTGTATATTTGCAGCTCAAATCAATTTAAACTTGCGCCCATCTCTGTGTTCTAATCCAATGCGGAGTCCTAGACTAAAATACAATTAATGCTTGATCCAAAAATGTGGTCAGAGGCTCCATATTAAGACGCAATTGCACAGCCTCCAGAGGCCAAATCGACGCACTGTACCGCATCGCCGTGCGCCTCCCAAAATGTTTGTAACAATGAACTGCTCCGTGAAGAGCAAGAAGTGTGAATGCCCTAACTTCTGCTGAGGCCGTATCACCGTAAATACTGCATGGCCAATGGAGACGTTGGGATTGACCATGCACTCAGATGCACAATGCACTTCTCTCTCCAGAATGCACTCTCTCCCACCAATTTGTGCACATTCATTGTTTCATAACTTCATTGTGTGAATTGTTTGTGTTTGATTGTCAGTGTCTATCAATTCCCCATTACATACATCACCAGAAGTACATTTACCGTAATTTCTATAATTTCTAATCTACAATGTTTGTTACGGTAACTTCTGTTAATGCATTCAATATATTATTATTACAGCATTTTAAACATTCTCATTGTCAGAGTGGACACGTTGTTTGAGGACCACAACAACCTGCTACACTTGTGAGAAACAAGTTATGGTTTATTTCATTGCATTTATGAGTTTTGTCAATTTATTAATTGTCCCCATTTGGGGATCTGATAGTATTTCTGATTGGCTTAACGCACCACCACTAATGAGCTGTAGAGCTTCTCAAATTATTTTTTTTCTTCACCTCAAACAGCAAGTAAACAAAGTCTGTTTTTACATTAATTGAGAATTACAATAGTTCCTCAAATCTTTCCAGCTCTCTCCCTTTCGATAATCACTCACCGTGAAAGGAAAGAAATGGTCTTGCTCTGATCCAGTGGAAACATCATAAAATAGGGCCTTACCTGATTACTTCTTATCCCGCAAATAGCTTACAGCTGTGTCTGTTCGGAGCTCACTGGCATCGAAAAGTCTGAGGGCCCAGAATATTTTATACAATGTTGCAAGTTTGCCAGCATGAGCTTCAGGCCGGACCCAGTTGATACCATGTTTCAAGTTCGTTGCAGACAGGCCATTCGTAGTCAATGTGATTTATAGGATATTTATTTTGATCAGGAGATTTTCTACCTGCAGGCTGCAAAGATTTTTTTTGGTTAGCTTTATGTTGGCTATTTTTAAATAGTTGACCATGGCAATAGAAGTTACTTTTAGATTTGTATAATCTTCATTTAGATTTAGATAGAATTTTGATTAACCTAAATTAACATTTACGAGTTTTGTCTTTTGTTTGGAGCGCTCCTGTCAATGTTGAGTAATGGACACTCACCTGATTACGCATAGAAGTAGGACTATAGGCTACCTGGCCTGAAAAAAATCTTTCCAGCTCTCTCCCTTTCGATAACCACTCAGCGTGAAAGCGAAAAATGTCATGCTCTGATCCAGTGGAAACATCATAAAACAGGCCTAGCCGATTCCTTCTTATCAGTGCTTGACTTGGACTGAAATAGGTTCCGGTACTCATTTTGGGTGCTGGTACTGTTTATATTTAGGTGCAGGAGCTCCACAATTCTTTTGAGCTAATAATTCTATAAAAGGAAGGAACAGGAGCTCAAGCAGTAGAACATCTGAGGTGCTGGTACTCAGCTAGTCAACCACCGCTTCTTATCCCTTGGCGCAAAATCGCCTACAGCTGTGTCTGTCCCGAGCTCACTGGATACTTTCCGAATGTAAAATGTAGTCTGAACACTTCCATGTTCCTTCACTGCTTCACATGGTGTGCATGTAAACATCAGCCTTTTGCTGAGAGTTTCCATTGGTGAGGGTGGAAAATCTCAATTTAAACCAGAATTAAATAGAGCATCTGACCAAATTTAGAAATATTTTAGTTCTGGGTTACATTGAGACTGTCTCTTTTACAAGGGTAGCATAAAATACAAAGAACAGAATTGAGTATTTATTTTATTTTATTTTATCTGGATCCATTACGTTGTCATTGGTAAAAATAGAAAAGAGTTGAGGGCCTAGATAGCTGCCCTGCGGTACACCACACTTTACATGTTAAACATTAGAGAAGCTTCCATTAAAGAAAACCCTCTGTGTTCTTTTACATAGATAGCTCTGAATCCACGATATGGCGGAGGTTGAAAAGCCATCACAATTTTTTTTTCAACAACAGGTTATGGTCAATCATATCAAAGGCTGCACTGAAATCTAACAGTATAGCTCCCACAATCTTCTAATTATCAATTTCTTTCAACCAATCATCAGTAATTAGCGTCAGTGCAGTACATGTTGAGTGCCTTTCTCTATAAGCATGCTGAAAAGTCTGTTGTTTACAGAGAAAATGTATTTGGTCAAACAGTTTACTAAGAGCTGGCAGCAAGCTGATAGGTCGGCTGGTGGAACCAGTAAAGATGCTTTACCATTCTTGGGTAGCGGAATGACTTTGGCTTCCCTCCAGGCCTGAGGACAAAGACTTTCCTCTAGGCTCAGATTAAAGTTATGACCGATAGGAGTGGCTATAGAGTCAGCTAACATCCTCAGTAGCTTTTCATCTAAGTTGTCAATGCCAGGAGGTTTGTCATTATTGATTGATAACAATAATTTTCACTAGGGAGCATAATTTTAAAGCCCATTCCATGCGGTAAAAACTAAAGATAAAAAGTGATTTAATAACCCATGAGTGTGAATAAAAACACCTCCAACACAAACAAACTTTTTTGCATTTTCTAAATGTCTGACATAACGCTCTGCGCATGTGCTATATAAAAACGATATGCAATGATGATTGTTCTGCTACCCAGGTCTGGTATTGGAGATCATTCCACACTCTGTGTTCTACTACCCAGGTCTGGTATTGGAGATCATTCCACACTCTGTGTTCTACTACCCAGGTCTGGTGTTGGAGATCATTCCACACTCTGTGTTCTACTACCCAGGTCTGGTGTTGGAGGTCATTCCACACTCTGTGTTCTACTACCCAGGTCTGGTGTTGGAGATCATTCCACACTGTGTTCTACTACCCAGGTCTGGTGTTGGAGATCATTCCACACTGTGTTCTACTACCCAGGTCTGGTATTGGAGATCATTCCACACTCTGTGTTCTACTACCCAGGTCTGGTGTTGGAGATCATTCCACACTCTGTGGATCTCCCGCATGTATTTTCTGATGTTTAATCAGAGAACTTGAATGAGAGTATCTCTTGTCACATTGATCACAGCTATAAGGTTTCTCTCCTGTGTGTGTTCTCTGGTGTTGTGTCAGGTTTCTTAGGGAAGCAAAGCTCTTCCCACAGTCAGAGCAGTGGTAAGGTTTGTCTCCTGTGTGTGTTTGCTTATGTTCAGTCAGATAATAAGCTCTACCAAAGCTTTTCCCACACTGATCACAGCTATAAGGTTTCTCTCCTGTGTGTGTTCTCTGGTGTTCTTTAAGGTGTTCTATACGAGAAAAACTTTTCCCACACCGATCACAGCTATAAGGATTCACTCCCGTGTGGATTCTCTGGTGTACAGTCAGGTGTGCTGACTGAGTGAATCTCTTCCCACATTGATCACAGCTATAAGGCTTCTCTCCTGTGTGGGTTCTCTGGTGGTCTTTAAGGTGTTCTATACGAGAAAAACTTTTCCCACACCGATCACAGCTATAAGGCTTCTCTCCTGTGTGGGTTCTCTGGTGCAGCATCAAAGTCTGTGATGTTGAAAAGCTTTTCCCACAATCTGAACAGTGGTGAAGCTTCTCTCCTGTGTGTGTCCGCTGGTGTGTTTTCAGGTTGCTTGGCTGAGTAAAACTCTTGTCACATTCATCACAGCTATAACGTTTCTCTCCTGTGTGTATCCGCTGATGTGTTTTCATATTTCTTGAATGAGCAAAACACTTCCCACATTGATCACAGCTATAAGATTTCTCTCCTGTGTGTACTCGCTGGTGTATTTCATGTTTTGATGAAGATTTGCAACGTTTCCCACAGTGAGGTTTCTTGAGGTGTTCTGATGTGGAGAGACTCTTCTCTGCCTCGTCAGCATCATGATGTTGTTGAGGCTCCCCAGAGGATCCACGATAGTCACGTCTCTCTCCTGTGTGAACGACAAAGTCACACAGTCACTAACCAGGTTTCCATTCAACCATTTCATTCAGATGAACACATGAAAAAGGTCAGGACTGGGCTGATGGAAACAGGAAATGCAGGTACAATTTTATAAATACCGACAGACATTTGTTCATTCAACATGGTGGGAATCTTTTCTGTCAGTAATATTAATTATTCGAGAAATGGCAGCGGAAACGCTTTTATGTGCCAATATTGATATAATAACCATCATATCAAAGTACACTTGGAGTCAAGCGATGACATGTTGTGTGGTCCTCCCACCAACACTCAGGAAACCATGCAGTTTATTTAGGCTACAGATGAAATAAGTTATGATGAACTTCACAGGGTGGTGAAAGTGCCACGGTGATGAGCTTGACGCTCCAATTCCAATAAGTATCGACGGTCTTATTCTGGTGACATGATGATCGATGCTTGGCTGCCGATTCCCATTGAACTTGTTGTTTCTTTATTCGGTAGATGGGAATTTAACCGCAGGAGTACAGTGGGGAAAATGTTTATTTAGTCAGCCACCAATTGTGAGGCCTGTAATTTTCATCATAGGTACATGTCAACTATGACAGACAAAATGAGAATTTTTTTTCAAGAAAATCACATTGTAGGATTTTTAATGAATTTATTTGCAAATTATGGTGGAAAATAAGTATTTGGTCAATAACAAAAGTTTCTCAATACTTTGTTATATACCCTTTGTTGGCAATGACACAGGTCAAACGTTTTCTGTAAGTCTTCACAAGGTTTTTACACACTGTTGCTGGTATTTTGGCCCATTCCTCCATGCAGATCTCCTCTAGAGCAGTGATGTTTTGGGGCTGTCGCTGGGCAACACGGACTTTCAACTCCCTCCAAAGATTTTCTATGGGGTTGAGATCTGGAGACTGGCTAGGCCACTCCAGGACCTTGAAATGCTTCTTACGAAGCCACTCCTTCGTTGCCCGGGCGGTGTGTTTGGGATCATTGTCATGCTGAAAGACCCAGCCACGTTTCATCTTCAATGCCCTTGCTGATGGAAGGAGGTTTTCACTCAAAATCTCACGATACATGGCCCCATTCATTCTTTCCTTTACACGGATCAGTCGTCCTGGTCCCTTTGCAGAAAAACAGCCCCAAAGCATGATGTTTCCACCCCCATGCTTCACAGTAGGTATGGTGTTCTTTGGATGCAACTCAGCATTCTTTGGCCTCCAAACACGACGAGTTGAGTTTTTACCAAAAAGTTCTATTTTGGTTTCATCTGACCATATGACATTCTCCCAATCCTCTTCTGGATCATCCAAATGCACTCTAGCAAACTTCAGACGGGCCTGGACATGTACTGGCTTAAGCAGGGGGACACGTCTGGCACTGCAGGATTTGAGTCCCTGGCGGCGTAGTGTGTTACTGATACTGATGGTAGGCTTTGTTACTTTGGTTCCAGCTCTCTACAGGTCATTCACTAGGTCCCCCCGTGTGGTTCTGGGATTTTTGCTCACCGTTCTTGTGATCATTTTGACCCCACGGGGTGAGATCTTGCGTGGAGCCCCAGATCGAGGGAGATTATCAGTGGTCTTGTATGTCTTCCATTTCCTAATAATTGCTCCCACAGTTGATTTCTTCAAACCAAGCTGCTTACCTATTGCAGATTCAGTCTTCCCAGCCTGGTGCAGGTCTACAATTTTGTTTCTGGTGTCCTTTGACAGCTCTTTGGTCTTGGCCATAGTGGAGTTTGGAGTGTGACTGTTTGAGGTTGTGGACAGGTGTCTTTTATACTGATAACAAGTTCAAACAGGTGCCATTAATACAGGTAACGAGTGGAGGACAGAGGAGCCTCTTAAAGAAGAAGTTACAGGTCTGTGAGAGCCAGAAATCTTGCTTGTTTGTAGGTGACCAAATACTTATTTTCCACCATAATTTGCAAATAAATTCATTAAAAATCCTACAATAATGATAAATAAGTATTTGGTAATAATGATAAAATCCATTTTTATATCCTAACACGAACCATGTTGTATACAGCGTTTCGCATGAATTCCGACTCTCTCAACTTGCAGCAAAACAATCGATGAAATCTAAACGCTAAACCTGGTTTCACCCAGTCAAGTTCGGTTTCTGTGCAATCCTCACGACACTCTAGAAGGCAACCAAAATTGTTTTCATCATTCTACATTACGTATTGGCTAAAACAACACGTATATTAGCCCACGACGGACAGAGCTCTCCAGCAGGTTTACCAAAACATTCAAGGGCCATTTTCTAAAAAAAGTGAGGTTAAAAGTTTATCAACCTTGAAAGCAATATTTACTTTCCCATTGTTCCTCAACTGTAGTGTATTTATATACAATTTTCTAGCTCTGAGTCTCTACTTTTATCCAATGTATAAAAAAAAAAAACATTTCAAATTGAGCTACATAAGACCGAACCGAGCGGGTCGGTCACAAATGTCCAAAGGTGAATCTGCTCGTCATTGCAAAGCGCCATGACATCAAGGTGCCATCTGTCGGATCCAAAAGCAGTAGTCAAAGAGTTGATTGGTTACTGCTTTGGTGGAGGAGGAAATCCTTCCGGAAGGAGGTTGAAAAGGGTCCTACAGGTAGTAGGGTGAGTCCTGTAGACGGGCGACTGCCAGAGTTAGAACTGAAGGCAAAGTTGGATCCTGTAGACGGGCGACTGCCAGAGTTAGAACTGAAGGCAAAGTTGGATCCTGTAGACGGGCGACTGCCAGAGTTAGAACTGAAGGCAAAGTTGGATCCTGTAGACGGGCGACTGCCAGAGTTAGAACTGAAGGCAAAGTTGGAGCAACAGAAATTAGAGTTGGAGTACAGGGAAAGAGAACATGAGGAGAGACTGGAGCAACATAAATTAGAGTTGGAGTACAGGGAAAGACATCAGGAACATGCCATTCGACTAAAAGAGAGAGATCTGGAAACGCTCCGAATCCAGTCAGGCCGTCCTGCACCCTCAGAGTTTTATCTTGGTTGGAACAGCCGGCTTGTCCCGCCTCTCAACGTAAAGGAGGTGGATGTATATTTTATTCTGTTTGAGCCACTTGCCACATCCCTAAAATGGCGGTGGGATATTTGGTCCCTAAAATGGCGGCGGGATATTTGGTCCCTAAAATGGCGGCGGGATATTTGGTCCCTAAAATGGCGGCGGGATATTTGGTCCCTAAAATGGCGGCGGGATATTTGGTCACTGCTCCTCCATAGTGTTCTGGTTGGAAAGGCTCAGGAAGTGAAACGCCGCTTTCTCTCTTGACCAGAGTTCAGATTAAGACACTGTTAAAGCTGCTATCCTTCAGGCTTACGAGTTGGTCCCAAGAGGCATACAGACAACAGTTCCCTAAATTACGAAAGACAGAATAACAAAAGCCATATTGAGTTGGCAAGGGAACAAGCATGTCTTTTTGGCTTGGTGGTGTGGTTCTCAAGAGGTCAAGGACCTTGAGGATTTAAAAGACTCGTACTTCTCGAGCAATTCAAAAAATTTACTTCACGAAAAGGGTTGCTACCTACATTTATGAGCACAAGGATCTCACTTGAGAAAGCTGCAGTTCTGGCAAATGAGTTTGAGTTGACACATAAAAGTTAATTCACAAACAAAGCACCCAGTAGTTATCCCTATGCAAAAATCAATCCAGAGAAGTCACCTCCTACTGCGAGATTTTAGTCCTTTTCTACAGAAGCCAAAAGATAAAGATTGGCAGAAAACTGGTTTATCGTCTCCACCCGTTTGTAATTACTGCCATGAGAAAGGACACATTGTTTCTCAGTGTCCTAAGTTGAAACAGAAAAATATGTTTCTTCTTGTGGGAGCACTCCAGCCCATTAAGTCTCTGGTTGGGACTGGGGTCTCTCATTAAGTCTCTGGTTGGGACTGGGGTCTCTCATTAAGTCTCTGGTTGGGACTGGGGTCTCTCATTAAGTCTCTGGTTGGGACTCTCAATAAGTCTCTGGTTGGGACTCTCATTAAGTCTCTGGTTGGGACTCTCATTAAGTCTCTGGTTGGGACTCTCATTAAGTCTCTGGTTGGGACTCTCATTAAGTCTCTGGTTGGGACTCTCATTAAGTCTCTGGTTGGGACTCTCATTAAGTCTCTGGTTGGGACTGGGGTCTCTCATTAAGTCTCTGGTTGGGACTGGGGTCTCTCATTAAGTCTCTGGTTGGGACTCTCATTAAGTCTCTGGTTGGGACTCTCATTAAGTCTCTGGTTGGGACTCTCATTAAGTCTCTGGTTGGGACTCTCATTAAGTCTCTGGTTGGGACTCTCATTAAGTCTCTGGTTGGGACTCTCATTAAGTCTCTGGTTGGGACTCTCATTAAGTCTCTGGTTGGGACTCTCATTAAGTCTCTGGTTGGGTCTCTCATTAAGTCTGGTTGGGACTCTCATTAAGTCTCTGGTTGGGACTGGTGTCTCTCATTAAGTCTCTGGTTGGGACTGGGGTCTCTCATTAAGTCTCTGGTTGGGACTCTCATTAAGTCTCTGGTTGGGACTCTCATTAAGTCTCTGGTTGGGTCTCTCATTAAGTCTCTGGTTGGGACTCGCATTAAGTCTCTGGTTGGGTCTCTCATTAAGTCTGGTTGGGACTCTCATTAAGTCTCTGGTTGGGACTCTCATTAAGTCTCTGGTTGGGACTCTCATTAAGTCTCTGGTTGGGACTCTCATTAAGTCTCTGGTTGGGACTCTCATTAAGTCTCTGGTTGGGACTCTCATTAAGTCTCTGGTTGGGACTCTCATTAAGTCTCTGGTTGGGACTCTCATTAAGTCTCTGGTTGGGACTCTCATTAAGTCTCTGGTTGGGACTCTCATTAAGTCTCTGGTTGGGACTCTCATTAAGTCTCTGGTTGGGACTCTCATTAAGTCTCTGGTTGGGACTCTCATTAAGTCTCTGGTTGGGACTGGTGTCTCTCATTAGGTCTCTGGTTGGGACTCTCATTAAGTCTCTGGTTGGGTCTCTCATTAAGTCTCTGGTTGGGACTCTCATTAGGTCTCTGGTTGGGACTCTCATTAAGTCTCTGGTTGGGACTCTCATTAAGTCTCTGGTTGGGACTCTCATTAAGTCTCTGGTTGGGACTCTCATTAAGTCTCTGGTTGGGACTCTCATTAAGTCTCTGGTTGGGACTGGGGTCTCTCATTAAGTCTCTGGTTGGGACTGGGGTCTCTCATTAAGTCTCTGGTTGGGACTCTCATTAAGTCTCTGGTTGGGACTCTCATTAAGTCTCTGGTTGGGACTCTCATTAAGTCTCTGGTTGGGACTCTCATTAAGTCTCTGGTTGGGACTCTCATTAAGTCTCTGGTTGGGACTCTCATTAAGTCTCTGGTTGGGACTCTCATTAAGTCTCTGGTTGGGACTCTCATTAAGTCTCTGGTTGGGTCTCTCATTAAGTCTGGTTGGGACTCTCATTAAGTCTCTGGTTGGGACTGGTGTCTCTCATTAAGTCTCTGGTTGGGACTGGGGTCTCTCATTAAGTCTCTGGTTGGGACTCTCATTAAGTCTCTGGTTGGGACTCTCATTAAGTCTCTGGTTGGGTCTCTCATTAAGTCTCTGGTTGGGACTCGCATTAAGTCTCTGGTTGGGTCTCTCATTAAGTCTGGTTGGGACTCTCATTAAGTCTCTGGTTGGGACTCTCATTAAGTCTCTGGTTGGGACTCTCATTAAGTCTCTGGTTGGGACTCTCATTAAGTCTCTGGTTGGGACTCTCATTAAGTCTCTGGTTGGGACTCTCATTAAGTCTCTGGTTGGGACTCTCATTAAGTCTCTGGTTGGGACTCTCATTAAGTCTCTGGTTGGGACTCTCATTAAGTCTCTGGTTGGGACTCTCATTAAGTCTCTGGTTGGGACTCTCATTAAGTCTCTGGTTGGGACTCTCATTAAGTCTCTGGTTGGGACTGGTGTCTCTCATTAGGTCTCTGGTTGGGACTCTCATTAAGTCTCTGGTTGGGTCTCTCATTAAGTCTCTGGTTGGGACTCTCATTAGGTCTCTGGTTGGGACTCTCATTAAGTCTCTGGTTGGGACTCTCATTAAGTCTCTGGTTGGGACTCTCATTAAGTCTCTGGTTGGGACTCTCATTAAGTCTCTGGTTGGGTCTCTCATTAAGTCTCTGGTTGGGACTCTCATTAAGTCTCTGGTTGGGACTGGGGTCTCTCCTAAACCAGATGTTGGATCAGATGTGTACGAACCCTTTGTTTCAGACAGGTTCTGGGTCACTGCAGAGTGGTGATGCTGTTAAGCAGCCGGTGAAGATACTGGGAGATACTGGGGAAGCCGTTCATTCCTTTTTGGAGGGTGTTTTTTGCCTTTGTCTGACACTTCAGCAACTGGTTACGGTGTGTTAGTAACTGGTTACGGTGTGTTAGTAACTGGTTACGGTGTGTTAGTAACTGGTTACGGTGTGTTAGTAACTGGTTACGGTGTGTTAGTAACTGGTTACGGTGTGTTAGTAACTGGTTACGGTGTGTTAGTAACTGGTTACGGTGTGTTAGTAACTGGTTCCAGTGTGTTAGTAACTGGTTACGGTGTGTTAGTAACTGGTTACAGTGTGTTAGTAACTGGTTACGGTGTGTTAGTAACTGGTTCCAGTGTGTTAGTAACTGGTTACGGTGTGTTAGTAACTGGTTCCAGTGTGTTAGTAACTGGTTCCGGTGTGTTAGTAACTGGTTACAGTGTGTTAGTAACTGGTTACAGTGTGTTAGTAACTGGTTACGGTGTGTTAGTAACTGGTTACGGTGTGTTAGTAACTGGTTACGGTGTGTTAGTAACTGGTTCCAGTGTGTTAGTAACTGGTTACGGTGTGTTAGTAACTGGTTCCAGTGTGTTAGTACCTGGTTCCGGTGTGTTAGTAACTGGTTACGGTGTGTTAGTAACTGGTTACGGTGTGTTAGTAACTGGTTCCAGTGTGTTAGTAACTGGTTACAGTGTGTTAGTAACTGGTTACGGTGTGTTAGTACCTGGTTACGGTGTGTTAGTAACTGGTTACAGTGTGTTAGTAACTGGTTACGGTGTGTTAGTACCTGGTTACGGTGTGTTAGTAACTGGTTACAGTGTGTTAGTAACTGGTTCCAGTGTGTTAGTAACTGGTTACAGTGTGTTAGTAACTGGTTCCAGTGTGTTAGTAACTGGTTCCGGTGTGTTAGTAACTGGTTCCAGTGTGTTAGTAACTGGTTCCAGTGTGTTAGTAACTGGATCCAGTGTGTTAGTAACTGGTTACAGTGTGTTAGTAACTGGTTCCAGTGTGTTAGTAACTGGTTCCGGTGTGTTAGTAACTGGTTACAGTGTGTTAGTAACTGGTTCCAGTGTGTTAGTAACTGGTTACGGTGTGTTAGTACTTGGTTACGGTGTGTTAGTAACTGGTTCCGGTGTGTTAGTAACTGGTTCCGGTGTGTTAGTAACTGGTTCCGGTGTGTTAGTAACTGGTTCCGGTGTGTTAGTAACTGGTTCCGGTGTGTTAGTAACTGGTTCCGGTGTGTTAGTAACTGGTTACGGTGTGTTAGTAACTGGTTACATTGTGTTAGTAACTGGTTCCAGTGTGTTAGTACCTGGTTCCAGTGTGTTAGTAACTGGTTACGGTGTGTTAGTACCTGGTTACAGTGTGTTAGTAACTGGTTCCGGTGTGTTAGTAACTGGTTACGGTGTGTTAGTAACTGGTTACAGTGTGTTAGTAACTGGTTACAGTGTGTTAGTAACTGGTTCCAGTGTGTTAGTACCTGGTTCCAGTGTGTTAGTAACTGGTTACGGTGTGTTAGTACCTGGTTACAGTGTGTTAGTAACTGGTTACAGTGTGTTAGTAACTGGTTCCAGTGTGTTAGTAACTGGTTACGGTGTGTTAGTAACTGGTTCCAGTGTGTTAGTAACTGGTTCCAGTGTGTTAGTAACTGGTTCCAGTGTGTTAGTAACTGGTTACGGTGTGTTAGTAACTGGTTCCAGTGTGTTAGTAACTGGTTACGGTGTGTTAGTAACTGGTTCCAGTGTGTTAGTAACTGGTTACGGTGTGTTAGTAACTGGTTCCAGTGTGTTAGTAACTGGTTACGGTGTGTTAGTAACTGGTTCCAGTGTGTTAGTACCTGGTTCCAGTGTGTAAGTACCAAGGCGTGGAGATGCGTTGCATTGGTAGTTCCTTTCTACAATGTGGAACTCTAGTCTGGTCTTTATTCTGGTTCCGTTGTCGTTGGAGTGAGGCCTGTAATTAATATATGCATTCACAGAAATTAATCTAACCAAATGACAGGGGATTAACGGTAGATTTACTACTGGTGACATATGTAATGGGGAATAGATTTTTTGTTAAATCAAAGGGCAATTCAAAAATTGGTGGAAGCCAGCGGAGGACATTCTGAAGAGAGACTGGCCTATATCTTCTCCACATAACCCTCCCCTTCTTCTTCTCGTCTCAACATATTAAATGATACTGAAGAGGCATTATCTTCACACATATTCTAGATGCTTTTCACTGACAGCCACCACTCAGCAATCAGATAGACCTATCGCCACGGCAATGCCCAAACTGCTGGCTTCCCAAACAGGCTGTGATCTGAAACTATCCACAGCTATTTTTTATTAAAGACGCTAATGATCCCTGATTCCTCTGTGGCCAAGTTATGCTTTCTGGTGAAGTATTTTTTATTTATTTCTGTATAGACAGGAGTAAATATATAGTTTTGGCAAATTTATTTCCATTGACTTTCCTATTGGACCCAGACCTGTGTCATTTCTCTTCTGTTCCATTAACTTTCCTATTGGACCCAGCGCAATACAATTTCTCTCCTGGTCTATTGGTTCTCATATCACTTTTCTTTCGTTGTCCAGAAGCCAAAGGCACAATCCTAGTCATATTAGCATCCCATCCTAGTCATATTAGCATCCCATCCTAGTCATATTAGCATCCCATCCTAGTCATATTAGCATCCCTTCCTAGTCATATTAGCATCCCATCCTAGTCATATTAGCATCCCATCCTAGTCATATTAGCATCCCATCCTAGTCATATTAGCATCCCATCCTAGTCATATTAGCATCCCATCCTAGTCATATTAGCATCCCATCCTAGTTGTTGCATCTTTAGATTCCCCCTCTTTCTAAGTTTCTAACAGAGATTTTTATCTCTGTCACATTTGGAACCACTATTAGGTGTGCTGGTTAGAACGGTGTTTTCCCGTGAATTGCGTTTTGGAAAATATTTTGAAAATTACACTACCGTTCAAAAGTTTGGGGTCACTTAGAAATGTCCTTGTTTTCCATGAAAACATACATGAAATTAGTTTGAATAGGAAATATAGCAAAATGCATAGTAAATGTAGTCATTGACAAGGTTAGAAATAATGATTTTTAATAGAAATAATAATTGTCCCCTTCAAACTTTGCTTTCGTCAAAGAATCCTCCATTTGCAGCAATTACAGCCTTGCAGACCTTTGGCATTCTAGTTGTCAATTTGTTGAGGTAATCTGAAGAGATTTCACCTCATGCTTCCTGAAGCACCTCCCATAAGTTGGATTGGCTTGATGGGCACTTCTTACGTACCATACGGTCAAGCTGCTCCCACAACAGCTCAATAGGGTTGAGATCCGGTGACTGTGCTGGCCACTCCATTATACAGAATACCAGCTGACTGCTTCTTCCCTAAGTAGTTCTTGCATAGTTTGAAGCTGTGCTTTGGGTCATTGTCCTGTTGTAGGAGGAAATTGGCTCCAATCAAGCGCCGTCCACAGGGTATGGCATGGCGTTGCAAAATGGAGTGATAGCCTTCCTTCTTCAAGATCCCTTTTACCCTGTACACATCTCCCACTTTACCACCACCAAAGCACCCCCAGACCATCACATTGCCTCCACCATGCTTGACAGATGGCATCAAGCACTCCTCCAGCATCTTTTCATTTGGTTGCGTCTCACAAATGTTCTTCTTTGTGATCCGAACACCTCAAACTTTGATTCGTCTGTCCATAATACTTTTTTCCAATCTTCCTCTGTCCAGTGTCTGTGTTATTTTGCCCATCTTAATCTTTTATTTTTATTGGCCAGTCTGAGATGTCTTTTTCTTTGCAACTCTGCCTAGAAGGTCAGCATCCCGGAGTCGCGTCTTCACTGTTGACGTCGAGACTGGTGTTTTGCGGGTACTATTTAATGAAGCTGCCAGTTGAGGACCTGTGAGGCGCCTGTTTCTCAAAATAGACACTAATGTATTTGTCCTCTTGCTCAGTTGTGCACCGGGGCCTCCCACTCCTCTTTCTATTTTGGTTAGAGCCAGTTTGCGCTGTTCTGTGAAGGGAGTAGTACACAGCGTTGTACGAGATCTTCCGTTTCTTGGCAATTTCTCGCATGGAATAGCCTTCATTTCTCAGAACAAGAATAGACTGACGAGTTTCAGAAGAAAGTTATTTGTTTCTGGCCGTTTTGAGCCTGTAATCGAACCCACAATTGCTGATGCTCCAGATCCTCAACTAGTCTCAAGAAGGTCAGTTGTATTGCTTCTTTAATCAGCACAACAGTTTTCAGCTATGCTAACATAATTGCAAAAGGGTTTTAAAAATGATAAACTTGGATTAGCAAACACAACGTGCCATTGGAACACAGGACTGATGGTTGCTGATAATGGGCCTCTGTACGCCTATGTAGATATTCCATTAAAAAATCAGCCGTTTCCAGCTACAATAGCCATTCACAACATTAACAACGTCTACACTCAATTTCTGATCAATTTGATGTTATTTTAAAAATTGACAAAAAAAATGATTTTCTTTCGAAAACAAGGACATTTCTAAGTGACCCCCAAACTTTTGAACGGTGGTGTATGTTTTATTGGCTGCTTCATTACATGAGTTGCATGTCCTGTTAAGATTCATTACCATAATCTAAATGTGATTTCTGTCATTCTGAGCACCGTGGGTCGAGCACCGTGGGTCGACGAGCCTAATGGGTTATGCACCCAATACATACTGTGGGTCCGGTAAAGTTCTCAAATGGCCGGTAAATTCATATCTTCCCGGTCACTTTGTCCGACACCACATCTTCCTAACAGAAACCCTGGTAGCATTATTTAGCATTTAGCATTGTTAGCACGTAATGTGTATATATTATATTATACATTATAATGGGTGTAGCATTACTGAGCGAGATCAGTGCCATCACCCAAACTGGTTGTAGATCTCAATGTGATGTGGATAGGAAGCTTTTTTTAAATGTAGGATATAAAACATATAAGTATCTCAACTGAATATTTTAAAGAAATCAAAGGAGAGGAATATGTGTAGAGTGGATGACAAAGGAGAGGGAACCCACAGTAGTTGTCTGTTATTGGAGAGGGAACCCACAGTAGTTGTCTGTTATTGGAGAGGGAACCCACAGTAGTTGTCTGTTATTGGAGAGGGAACCCACAGTAGTGGTCTGTTATTGGAGAGGGAACCCACAGTAGTTCTCTGTTATTGGAGAGGGAACCCACAGTAGTTGTCTGTTATTGGAAAGGGAACCCACAGTAGTGGTCTGTTATTGGAGAGGGAACCCACAGTAGTTCTCTGTTATTGGAGAGGGAACCCACAGTAGTTCTCTGTTATTGGAAAGGGAACCCACAGTAGTTGTCTGTTATTGGAGAGGGAACCCACAGTAGTTGTCTGTTATTGGAGAGGGAACCCACAGTAGTGGTCTGTTATTGGAGAGGGAACCCACAGTAGTTATTGGAGAGGGAACCCACAGTAGTGGTCTGTTATTGGAGAGGGAACCCACAGTAGTTGTCTGTTATTGGAGAGGGAACCCACAGTAGTGGTCTGTTATTGGAGAGGGAACCCACAGTAGTGGTCTGTTATTGGAGAGGGAACCCACAGTAGTGGTCTGTAGATCTCTAGGACGTGTGGATAGGAAGACACAACTTATTATTATTACTGGAAAATATTCATTTAAAATAGAACTTTAAAACTTTCTCCAGGTCAGCAGGGTGGATGTTGGTATGGTGACCAGTAGGTTACAGTAGGACACGTGACATACCGACAATTTTGAGAAAAAACACTATAGGAGATGGCTTTGCAAATTCATAACATGATGCTAGTAGCATAGCATCTCTCTCCATTGAATTGACGAGCGAACTCCAAATATCCAAAGTGAAAAACACATTTAAGGCGGTACTTACTGGTGTTAATCAGATCTCCTATCTCCTCCTCTTCATCTTTCAACGTGACAGTAATCTCTCCCTCCTTCTTCACTCCAAAAACGGCATCCTCCTCTATCTCTTCCTCCTCTTCTTTCACTCTGAACGCGTCTTCCTCTTCTTTCACTGTAACATCCTCCTCCTCTTTCACTCTGAACGCGTCTTCCTCTTCTTTCACTGTAACGTCTTTCTCTTCTTCTTTCACCGTAACAGCTTCACCCTCTACTTGTTTTTGTATTGTAACATCCTCCTCTCCCTCCTCCTCTTTCACTAGAGCTTCTTTCTCCGTCCAGCAGACCTCCTCTTCTTTAGCAGGAGGAGAGTAGCTTAGTGAGCTCATGGTCGGGGATGTTAGCTAGCTAGGCTAGTGCTAACTTAACCAGCCAGCTAGCTGACCAATAACAACAACACCGTAAATATGAAATTAAATGGGATAACTAACTAGACGACAGAAGTGGGTTTAAAACACAGTGGCTAATATACACGAAAGCGTCTAAAGAGCTTTATTGGTTGGGCTATTTTGTCTAGCAAGCTACCGAGGTGTCTGACTAACTGTTGCTGCTGTTGAAAGAAGCGTCCCGTCCACTAGATTATACGTCACACTAGCAGCATAGCCTTAAAGTCCCACATCGCCATCTGCTGACTGGAGTGGGTAACGAAGTTGAGTAAAATGTAGATTTTATTTTCAGACAAAAAGTTAAAGCGTAGGAAGCATTAGTTTTTACTCACCAATGTAACAACACAGTGGCGTTTTAAAGACTTAATAACGTAGTTGTAGTCATAATCTGGTTACCTATAAGTACAAACATTGTTATGTTTTTGGGGTTATTACATATTTATTAACTTATTTCCAATATCTTCTAAACTACCCACAATGCACTATTTCTCAACATCACATTGATCTAGTCTGTGCTACAGTTTGTATGCTAGCCCCTCTAACGAAAGGTTTAATTACTCTAACCTAAAAAAAATACTTGTTACTCATTGATAATTGGCGTCCACTTTGTCTTTTAAATAACGAGTCTAAGCTAATAGCTCTGGTTTTGGATGCCGTTATAGATGAGTCCCAGTCAGGGTTGATGAGAAATAGACAAATCTCGAATAATGTCACACTGGTATTAAATATCATAGATTACTCAGATTTGGTCTCTGATGAGAGTTTTATTCTCTTTTGGGATTTTATAAAGCCTTCGATAAATTTTACATTTTAGTCATTTTAGCAGACGCTCTTATCCAGAGCGACTTACAGTTAGAGAGTGCATACATTTTCATACTGCCCCCCCCCCCCCCGTGGGAAACGAACCCACAACCCTGGCGTTGCAAGCGCCATGCTCTACCAACTGAGCTACAGGGATAAAGTAGAACATTACTATTTTTCATGACCTTAGAACATTTGTCTTTGGAGATTTATTTTGTAAATCTATTAATATTCTGTAAATGCAACATTTAAAGTTTTGATTTCACGAGCCTGAAATAATAAATTTTTCATACGCACAACATTTTTGTTTATATCCCTGTCAATGAGCATTTCTCCTTTGCCAAGATAATCCATCCACTTGACAGGTGTGGCATATCAAGAAGCCGATTAAACAGTATGATCATTACACAGGTGCACCTTGTGCTGGGGACAATAAAAGGCCACTTTAAAATGTGCAGTTTTGTCACATAACACAATGCCACAGATGTCTCAAGTTTTGAAGGAACGTGCAATTGGCATGCTGACTGCAGGAATGTCCACCAGAGCTGTTACCAGCGAATCATCTTCAATTTAATGCTCTGAACTCCCCAATCTCCTGCATGTCCCTCTGAACTCCCCAATCTCCTGCATGTCCCTCTGAACTCCCCAATCTCCTGCATGTCCCTCTGAACTCCCCAATCTCCTGCATGTCCCTCTGAACTACCCAATCTCCTGCATGTTCTTCTGAACTCCCCAATCTCCTGCATGTCCCTCTGAACTCCCCAATCTCCTGCATGTCCCTCTGAACTCCCCAATCTCCTGCATGTCCCTCTGAACTCCCCAATCTCCTGCATGTCCCTCTGAACTCCCCAATCTCCTGCATGTCCCTCTGAACTCCCCAATCTCCTGCATGTCCCTCTGATCTCCCCTCACTATTCTCCTCCTTTTAGTCCAGTAACTTGACTTGGTTAACACACCTTTCACTTAAAGCACAAAGGTAAGGCTAGTCTGTCAAGGTGTCTGTCGGATAAACTATTTTTTAAAACAAAACCAGCATTGTAAAACGGCAGCAAATGTAACAATGCTCAGAAGTGGATTCAGTTGCATGGCAAGGTAGTTTTCCATGGTGTATTTGAGTCTTTCCATTTAATTAAACCGCCATAGAAAACGTTGATTGACCGGGGTTAGAGGAAGCAACAGATCTGGAGATGAAAATGACGAGGGTTTCAAGTTGATTTTGATTGGGTCCGAGGCGGCCCGGAAACAAAAATGGTACCACCCTCCCGACCCAACGCTGAAATATGGAAGAGATACAACCAGGAGGGGCGTGGCCTAAACTAGTAACGGTCACAGCAAACTAACACTCTTATTTAAATCAACACTGTTAAGGACAAGCATATTAATAATAATAATAATATGCCATTTAGCAGACGCTTTTATCCAAAGCGACTTACAGTCATGCGTGCATACATTTTTACGTATGGGTGGTCCCGGGGATCAAACCATGCTCTACCAATTGAGCTACAGAGGACCATTAAGGTTAGAATATTGCAAAGAACAATCTAATTATTAATGTTGTAGAAAATTGTCTTTGTCCTCAGTCAAACACAAAGTACTTTCAGAGTTTTTTTGTAGAATTAAGATAGACTTTATTACAATCAATATAGCCGAGGTGGTCTGCAGAGCATCTCCCTTCCACCTCTCAGCTCTCAGTTTATACAGTCATTTTACATACATTTTAGCTTAATCCCTCCCTCTTTGGTTCCTCCACCACTGTCTCCAGTTTTCACATCTTGACCGCTCCGCCCACTTCCTTAATGGCGGTATCTGACTTCCCTCCCTTCTAGTTCCGTGTCTGGAAACAATAGTGGTGGGACCAAGCCCTGTCATGCAAAAATAACAGAGCCATTTCCTGGCTCCGTTCTGACCCCCTAATTGATTCCCAAACCTATCAATCGATACTTAAAACATGGCAGGTCCATAATCAATTTTCTCAAACATACACAAGCCTCCTCCCTCTGTACCACCCAGTCCAAACGCCCCCCGTCATGCTGTGATTAACCAGGTTTAGTCTGAACTCTGTTCAACCACTGGCTCTGTTCCAGGACTATGCCTAAGGAGAGAGGCGAAGGGCAGCAGTCTGGTTTCAGTCACTGATAAGGCAGGACAGCCGTGGATTAGAGAGGAGTGAGGAATTAGACCCGAAGACAGGTCAGATGAAAAGAGAAGTCGGAAGTTTACAGACACTTACAGGTTGGAGTCATTAAAACTCGTTTTTCAACCACTCCACAAATGTCTTGTTAACAAACTATAGTTTTGGCATGTCGGTTAGGACATCTACTTTGTGCATGACACAAGCAATTTTTCCAACAATTGTTTACAGACAGATTATTTGACTTATAATTCACTGTATCACAATTCCAGTGGGTCAGAAGTTTACATACACTAAGTTGACTGTGCTTTTAAAATGCTTGGAAAATTCCAGAAAATGATGTCATGGCTTTAGAAGCTTCTGATGGGCTATTTGACATAATTTGAGTCAATTGGAGGTGTACCTGTGGATGTATTTCAAGGCCTACCTTCAAACTCAGTGCCTCTTTGCTTGACATCGTGGGAAAATCAAAAGAAATCTGCCAAGACCTCAGAAAAAAATTGTAGGCCTCCACAAGTCTGGTTCATCATTGGGAGCAATTTCCAAACGCCTGAAGGTACCACGTTCATCTGTACAAACAATAGTACGCAAGTATAAACACCATGGGACCACACAGCCGTCAAACCGCTCAGGAAGGAGACGCGTTCTGTCTCTTAGAGATGAACGTACTTTGGTGCGAAAAGTGCAAATCAATCCCAGAACAACAGCAAAGGACCTTGTGAAGATGCTGGAGGAAACAGGTACAAAAGTATCTATATCCACAGTAAAATGAGTCCTATATCGACATAACCTGAAAGGCCGCTCAGCAAGGAAGAAGCCACTGCTCCAAAACCGCCATAAAAAAGCCAGACTACGGTTTGCAACTGCACATGGGGACAAAGATCTTACTTTTTGGAGAAATGTCCTCTGGTCTGATGAAACAAAAATAGAACTGTTTGGCCATAATAACTATCGTTATGTTTGGAGGAAAAAGGGGGTCTTGCAAGCCGAAGAACACCATCCCAACCGTGATGCACGGGGGTGGCAGCATCATGCTGTGGGGGTGCTTTGCTGCAGGAGGGACTGGTGCACTTCACAAAATAGATGGCATCATGAGGAAGGAAAAGTATGTGGATATATTGAAGCAACATCTCAAGACAGTAGTCAGGAAGTTAAAGCTTGGTCGCAAATGGGTCTTCCAAATGGACAATGACCCCAAGCATACTTCCAAAGTTGTGGCAAAATGGTTTAAGGACAACAAAGTCAAGGTATTGGAGTGGCCATCACAAAGCCCTGACCTCAATCCTATAGAACATTTGTGGGCAGAACTGAAAAAGTTTGTGCGAGCAAGGAGGCCTACAAACCTGACTCCGTTACACCAGCTCTGTCAGGAGGAATGGGCCAAAATTCAACCAACTTATTGTGGGAAGCTTGTGGAAGGCTACCCGAAACGTTTGACCCAAGTTAAACAATTTAAAGGCAATGCTACCCAATACTAATTGAGTGTATGTAAACTTCTGACCCACTGTGAATGTGATGAAATAAATAAAAGCTGAAATAAATCATTCTCTCTACTTTTATTCTGACATTTCACAATCTTAAAATAAAGTGGTGATCCTAACTGACCTAAGACAGGGAATTTTTACTAGGATTAAATGTCAGGAATTGTGAAACTGAGTTTAAATGTATTTGGCTAAGGTGTATGTAAACTTCCGACTTTAACTGTATACCAGGCAGGGCAGTAACTACACCAGTGAGAGGAACCAATTAAGTTCTTGCCTAGCAACAGAGATGTACCCATGTTTAACTCTGGCTCCGTGTTCGTCATGTGATTAACTATGTTTATCTGTAGTCTGAGTCTGAAGAGATGTAACTACTGTATGGTCCACTGAATAATTCCCATCTTATCCCCACTCTGGGACTTTATTGGTCCCACATCTTTACAAATGGATATAGTGACTAATATATGAATACAGGGATATGTAGTGACTAACATAAGAACAACCATGTTTACGATATAAAGCACTAAGGTTATACTTTCAAACATTACCAATTCCAAAGGTAACAACATAAATGTTTCTACTCAAAATAAAATATAAGTGTCAGTATCCAAACACATAAAAAATACACAACAATAATGCAGCTCTGTTTCAAACATAATGTCTATTTAAGGCAGTTATCTTGCAATTGTATAAGCAATACATGAACTAGTGGATTATTTCCAATATTATGTCTTATAATATAATGTATTAATGTTTACAAGGTCTAGTAATGCTTGCTCTCCATTTCGGACACTTCCCTAACAACCGACTTCTGAATCTAAGCAGAACCTGTTTACTTCTCTAACAACCGGCTTCTGACTCTAAGCAGAAACTGTTTACTTCCCTAACAACCGACTTCTGAATCTAAGCAGAACCTGTTTACTTCCCTAACAACCGGCTTCTGACTCTAAGCAGAAACTGTTTACTTCCCTAACAACCGACTTCTGAATCTAAGCAGAACCTGTTTACTTCCCTAACAACCGACTCCTGACTCTAAGCAGAACCTGTTTACTTCCCTAACAACCGACTTCTGAATCTAAGCAGAACCTGTTTACTTCCCTAACAACCGACTTCTGAATCTAAGCAGAACCTGTTTACTTCCCTAACAACAGACTTCTGAATCTAAGCAGAACCTGTTTACTTCCCTAACAACCGACTTCTGAATATAAGCAGAACCTGTTTACTTCCCTAACAACCAACTTCTGAATATAAGCAGAACCTGTTTACTTCCCTAACAACATACTTCTGAATCTAAGCAGAACCTGTTTACTTCCCTAACAACAGACTTCTGAATCTAAGCATCACCTGTTTACTTCCCTAACAACCGACTTCTGTATCTAAGCAGAACCTGTTTACTTCCCTAACAACCGATTTCTGAATCTAAGCAGAACCTGTTTACTTCCCTAACAACAGACTTCTGAATCTAAGCAGAACCTGTTTACTTCCCTAACAACAGACTTCTGAATCTAAGCAGAACCTGTTTACTTCCCTAACAACCGACTTCTGAATCTAAGCAGAACCTGTTTACTTCCCTAACAACCGACTTCTGAATCTAAGCAGAACCTGTTCACTTCCCTAACAACCGACTTCTGAATCTAAGCAGAACCTGTTTACTTCCCTAACAACCGACTTCTTAATCTAAGCAGAACCTTGTTTAGGGGATTAAGAGACATGTCCGTGGACACTCGTAACCGGAAAACCCTTTGTTACATACATCTACTACATAGGTAAGACATGAGAGAGGCGTAGTCTATCTTTTTTAGGATTCCTGGTTTTCCTCAGGCGTCCCCCATTTGGGACTCCCAGTTCCAACACCAAAATCCATTTAAAATGTTACCTCACCTAATTCCTTAACTAATGCTTCGTCTATGTTTGCTTATTATCCCATTTCTGACGTCATTCTAGAGTCATTATCACCACAAAAGGAATATGGAACAGGATATATAAGTCTGGGAGGATGAATATCTCCAAGTCCAGGTTTCTCCAGCTGTTGCTGGTCCTTGTAGTCATGACAAGCCCCTACTCTTCCTCCTGCCACCACCCTATCAAAGACATTCTGGGTTTCCGTAAGGGCAGTCAAGTGGTCCTCCTTTGACGTTGCTTCCCATTAGAATTCGTATAATGTCCTGGTTTCCCTGGTAACTGGGAACACCTCTGTCAAGTCCATGTCCCATTCGGGTTCCGGTCCTTATGGTCGTTCTCCTCACAGTCATTTGTTTCACGTTGGTTCTGATCAACTGGGTTTTCAGCAATGGCAACAAACAGCAAAAAGACTATTCCCAGGCACACGTGTCCTGCCCAGCATTGTTCTGGACTTCCTGTCTCAATCCTTTAAGCTTGATCATTGCCTCAGAGAATATTCCTCCTGGGGAGGTATTATCTTGACTTCCTGTCTCAATCCTTTAAGCTTGATCATTGCCTCAGAGAATATTCCTCCTGGGGAGGTATTATCTTGACTTCCTGTCTCAATCCTTTAAGCTTGATCATTGCCTCAGAGAATATTCCTCCTGGGGAGGTATTATCTTGACTTCCTGTCTCAATCCTTTAAGCTTGATCATTGCCTCAGAGAATATTCCTCCTGGGTTAGTATTATTAGGACTAAAAGTTCAGCCCATGCTTCCGAACATAACACAGACTCCGCCTTTTTCTGCTAGGAGCCAATCCAGAGCCTGTCTATTCTGCCAGGTCATCCTACTTGTTGCCTGTACTTGTTCTCCCAGCGCTGACAATGCTGATGTAACTGGTGTGAAATGGCTAGCTAGTTAACGGTGCGCACTAGTAGCGTTTCAATCGGTGACGTCACTCGCTCTGAGACCTTGAAGTAGTTGTTTCGCTTGCTCTGCAAGGGCAGCGGCCTTTTGTGGAGCGACGGGTAACGGTGTATCGAGGGTGACTGTTGTCGATGTGTGCAGAGGGTCCCTGGTTCAAGCCCAGGTAGGGGCGAGGAGAGGGACGGAAGCAACACTGTTACACTGAGTCAGTATAATTTATGAACCTCTGTTGATTGTAATGTATTTAATTGTTCCATTCCACATTTTTATTAAGAGTTATCCAAAGAAATATTGATTCAAATCCTGATTTTTTTTTCTCACTCCTCGCTTTACATTCATTGGGAATTCCTCTAGGTTAGCACCTATCTGTACGTTGGGGTCAGCTTCATATGGGGGCGGCAGGTAGCTTAGTGGGTAAGAGCGTTGTGCCAGTAACCGAAAGGTCGCTGGTTCTAATCCACGAGCCGACTAGGTGAAAAATCTGTCAATGTGCCCTTAAGCAAGGCACTTAACCCTAATCGCTCTGGATAAGAGCATCTGCTAAATGACTTAAATGCCCTTTAGTATCTTGTATATCAACATTTAAGGCCTTCCAGTCAACTATTTAAAACGTTTTGTATCAGCTGTATTAGCTGTACTTCCAATCCATTTCCGTCCTTTTGGCCATAACGTCCTTAGTTGCCCCTGACAGACCCAGAAGAAATTCTCAATGGCCCCCCGACTGATCCTCATAAGGAACGATCAGTGGTGATGCCAGTGTCTGATTTCCGCATCCTTCCGGGATAACTATTACCCCAGTACTTGACCCTGCTGCCTGATACATTTTTCTTTGAGGGGTGTCTGCATTCCAAAAGCTATCTGTATCTAGGTGCCATGTTGTTTCACATTCTCCCTTGAATTCTCCCAAATGATATAACCCGATTGTTTTGTTGTAACACTCATATTTCCGCTCATAGTCTATTTGATATTTCTCTGGTGCTTCCCTTTTCCTGGTTTCTATTCTAACGTCTAATCGCTTACACTTCTCTCCCCATCCTGGTTGATCATAAAATTTTTCATATTTAGGATTTCCTAAAATATGCCAAACATTCTGCTGGGCAATACGGTCTTTCCCAGTCCCTTAGACGACAGAAGTTGTGATTTAAACGTAGCCCAGTCCTGGTAGCTGTGGGGATTTGGTACTACTGTTAATTATTTTAAAAAGGGAGACGAAGTGCAGATTAGACAGTTTTCTTTCATTGTAATGTAGTATATTGTGGCCGTCTATACCAGTCATTGTAATGTAGTATATTGGGCCCGTCTATACCAGTCATTGTAATGTAGTATATTGTGCCCGTCTATACCAGTCATTGTAATGTAGTATATTGTCCCCGTCTATACCAGTCATTGTAATGTAGTATATTGGGCCCGTCTATACCAGTCATTGTAATGTAGTATATTGTCCCCATCTATACCAGTCATTGTAATGTAGTATATTGGGCCCGTCTATACCAGTCATTGTAATGTAGTATATTGTCCCCGTCTATACCAGTCATTGTAATGTAGTATATTGTCCCCATCTATACCAGTCATTGTAATGTAGTATATTGGGCCCGTCTATACCAGTCATTGTAATGTAGTATATTGTGCCCGTCTATACCAGTCATTGTAATGTAGTATATTGTCCCCGTCTATACCAGTCATTGTAATGTAGTATATTGTCCCCGTCTATACCAGTCATTGTAATGTAGTATATTGTGCCCGTCTATACCAGTCATTGTTTAGCTCCTCCTTCCATTCTCTTCCTTCTGCTTCTGCTGGGGCTCTAACATGTAAGGGGTTTAGTGAACTTTCCCAAGGAATAACTACTTCGGCAACACTGCCCCCTGGACACGTAGTACTTGTAAGTACTACATCAAATTGTTTATCTAAGTCTTGGGCTGTTATTCTTATGTCTATGATCCACCTGTCATTCCTTTTTTTTAGGTCACAGTTACCCATGATCCACCTGTCGTTCCTTTTATTATCCTGAGGTCACAGTTACCCATGATCCACCTGTCGTTCCTTTTATTATCCTGAGGTCACAGTTACCCATGATCCATCTGTCGTTCCTTTTATTATCCTGAGGTCACAGTTACCCATGATCCACCTGTCGTTCCTTTTATTATCCTGAGGTCACAGTTACCCATGATCCACCTGTCGTTCCTTTTATTATCCTGAGGTCACAGTTACCCATGATCCACCTGTCATTCCTTTTATTATCCTGAGGTCACAGTTACCCATGATCCACCTGTCGTTCCTTTTATTATCCTGAGGTCACAGTTACCCATGATCCACCTGTCATTCCTTTTATTATCCTGAGGTTACAGTTACCCATGATCCACCTGTTGTTCCTTTTATTAGGTCACAGTTACCCATGATCCACCTGTCATTCCTTTTATTATCCTGAGGTCACAGTTACCCATGATCCACCTGTCGTTCCTTTTACTATCCTGAGGTCACAGTTACCCATGATCCACCTGTCGTTCCCTTTATTATCCTGAGGTCACAGTTACCCATGATCCACCTGTCGTTCCTTTTACTATCCTGAGGTCACAGTTACCCATGATCCACCTGTCGTTCCTTTTATTATCCTGAGGTCACAGTTACCCATGATCCACCTGTCGTTCCTTTTATTATCCTGAGGTCACAGTTACCCATGATCCACCTGTCATTCCTTTTACTATCCTGAGGTCACAGTTACCCATGATCCACCTGTTGTTCCTTTTATTATCCTGAGGTCACAGTTACCCATGATCCACCTGTCGTTCCTTTTACTATCCTGAGGTCACAGTTACCCATGATCCACCTGTCGTTCCTTTTATTATACTGAGGTCACAGTTACCCATGATCCACCTGTCGTTCCTTTTACTATCCTGAGGTCACAGTTACCCATGATCCACCTGTCGTTCCTTTTATTATACTGAGGTCACAGTTACCCATGATCCACCTGTCGTTCCTTTTACTATCCTGAGGTCACAGTTACCCATGATCCACCTGTCGTTCCTTTTATTATACTGAGGTCACAGTTACCCATGATCCACCTGTGGTTCCTTTTATTATCCTGAGGTCACAGTTACCCATGATCCACCTGTTGTTCCTTTTATTATCCTGAGGTCACAGTTACCCATGATCCACCTGTCGTTCCTTTTATTATCCTGAGGTCACAGTTACCCATGATCCACCTGTCGTTCCTTTTACTATACTGAGGTCACAGTTACCCATGATCCACCTGTTGTTCCTTTTATTATCCTGAGGTCACGGTTACCCATGATCCACCTGTCGTTCCTTTTATTATCCTGAGGTCACAGTTACCCATGATCCACCTGTCGTTCCTTTCACTATCCTGAGGTCACAGTTACCCAATGCAATTTCCCCATAATCCTTGTGCTGGTTCCTCCTACACCAATAATGATTTGACCCTCGTACTTTAATAGCGATCCCTTTCTGTACTTCAGTTGTGGTTCCTGCTTGTGCAAGAATATACATTTCAATCCTGTCTGTTTCTCTTCTCTGTCTTTTTCTTGTGCCCTTTACTATTGTCAGTATGCCATTTTCCTTACTCAACTGTTCTGGTTTCCAATTTCTGTTAGGGGGACTAGTCAAGGGTAGAGCAATCAATGGTGGGGAAATCTGGTGAGTCTTGGTGGTCTTGTAGGATCTTGGAGGTCTTGTAGGATCTTGGAAGTCTTGTAGGATCTTGGAGGCCTCTCCCTCCCCCGAGGGAATCAGCCAGAGAACGTAGCTTATCAGTAGCATTCCCATCGCCATCCTCCCCCATCTCCTGACTTTGGCCAGCTCCAGTATTTCCGCATCCTCAGGTCCCTCATCTCTAGGTCCTCAATTTTCTCGTGGTACTCTGGTGCAGTGGTTTAGATGACACCAGGTCGAGCTTCCCTCTATCCGTACAGCCGTCGGTGCAGCCTAGGTGACGATGTATGGTCTCTTTGGCTCGGGACCTTCTTCCGTCACCAGGGTCTCTGGATCAGGCAGAGTCCCTCTCAATCCATCGACATCGGTCTGTGGAGAGTATCCTTCTGGCAGCGCACCAATAGGGAAGCTGGGAGTCACTACTGCAAAGACACACAGACAAAGACAGACACAAAAGAAAACAATGCTACACAATGGCGGGGCCATCTTCCTCTTCTGGGGTTGGAACTCTCCTACAGTGGGACACATGGATCCAGGTATCTGTCGCTGCTACTTTCACCGTCATCGAGGTAGCCCAGCAACACCTGGTTTGGGCCCCTCCACCTAGGGTCTTTCCAGCTCTTTCTTCTGTAGTCTTTTACCGCCACACAGTCTCCAGGGTGCAGACAATGCTCAGATCCTCCTGCTCGGTTGGGCAGAGAAGCCTTCACCCGTGAGAAGAGAGTCTTAAGAACATTGTTAAGTGAGACACAGTATGCTACTGTACCATGTCTTCTCATCAGTCAGGAGAAGCCTTGAGATTAGGAAGTCCACGTTCTTGCAGCAGTCCACTATTTTCAGAGACAGGTCCCCTTTGTACTTTGTCTCCGGCCACAAATACATTTGCACATAAAACATTCCATCTAACTCATAACACATTAATTACTACTGCTCATATTCTTAATACAATTTGCATATTTACCAAAGGCCCAGGGGACCGGTAATTCCCCCTTTGGACACATGACTCACATCGTGATTCACCATGCACCCAAAAAACAAAACAACAACATTGCTTGTGAAACCAAAATAACCAATGAAATTAGAATGACAACCCTTGATAACGTCTTAACTTAATTGCACACCATAAGGTAATTCAAGGAAATAGTCAAATTGACTAGCGACAAAATGTGCTGTCCATAATGAAATAGGCTAAAGATAACTTAAGTTATAAATTTAGCAGGACCCTCTTGAATTCATCCGTATATCACTACATTCTAGAGCAGTGAGTGAACGCCCTATAATGTTGTTAGCTAGCATCTAATGTTAGCAAGCTAGCTAGGTAACTAACTCAGCTAGCAAGAAAATAAGCAGATAGTAAGCTATCCAACTTAATAAGATGATGAAACCGTTAGGCTAGCAAAACCACACAAGCTACTAGCTAGCAAGCTAACATTAGCAACTTGCGTTAACGTTAATTGTCCTAAAAAATAATGCAGTGAAAAAACACCAGCTGAGTTAGCGTGTAATTCATCGTTGAGTTTACTTCGCTAGCTTAACGCGTTAATGTTACTGTTTGAGCAAATATTTAAATATTAAAGACAATCATAAGTTATAAAAGTTTGCGTTCGCTATGACAATAGTCTGATATGATGTAACAAGATGGAAAGCCGCAACTTTACTTGAACAAAAAAGCTGAGTCGCAGTAAAAACAAGAATCATGGGTGGGGGGGGGGGTTTGCTCAAGGACCAATGGAATTGCCCAAATTGACTTCAGTTGCAAAACGAATATAACTAAGGTCATGCTAATATATTTGTGGAAAAGATACTCTATTGGGGAAAATAACAAATGTAACATCATTTGCATTCCAATCTGGTGCATGAACAGATGAGTAAAACTAAAAACTAGAAAACATTTCAAATGCATTGGTTTAATTTTTAAAAAATAAAATTAGGTCAATCTCCAGCAGGTTTTTACATCGACAACATGAATCGCTCTCCATGATTCAAAATCCAGGCCAGCGAATTGGTGCTCCATCTATCTTTTGACTAAAAGTGTGCCACTAGTGTATATTCGATATTTCAAAACGTTCAGTGATAAATACAAACAATTAAACAGTTATTTAGTTCCAAAAGCCTACCGTCGCCATTTTTCTATCGCTAATACCACATTCGAGGGAGGATGGTTACTAACTTCCTGTTGATGACATTGTGCTTTCCGGGTTCTTCTGTGAGGATTTAAGAGTTGCCGCCATATTTACATTGCAAGTTGCAACATTGACTGTGGCTTTGATTTGAACATAGTTTGAAGCAATAAACAGGTCATGGAATTAAATGTACATTGTAATGGCCTCAATAGGATAGACTAGAATTGGCTTCATGACCACAGACAATTTCACCCTTAATGACAGTGATCAACACTGTGTGAAGCGGTTTAGGGAGCGGCATCTCTTTAACAAAGAAATCTAACAGTTGGTATTGCCTTGAAAATATAGCCTAGTATATAAAACGAATGAAAAATGTAGGCTATTAATGGCTATAAACTGTACATTATTAGGTGTATCATTTTTACATTTACATTTACGTCATTTAGCAGACGCTCTTATCCAGAGCGACTTACAAATTGGTGCATTCACCTTATAGCCAGTGAGACACCCACTTTACAATATGTATTTTTTTTAGTTTTTAGTTTTTGGGGTGGGGTAAAGGGGGTAGAAGGATTACTTTATCCTATCCCCGGTATTCCTTAAAGAGGTGGGGTTTCAAATGTCTCCGAAAGGTGGTGAGTGACTCTGCTGTCCTAGCGTCGTGAGGGAGCTTGTTCCACCATTGGGGTGCCAGAGCAGCGAACAGTTTTGACTGGGCTGAGCGGGAACTGTGCTTCCGCAGAGTTAGGGGGGCCAGCAGGCCAGAGGTGGATGAACGCAATGCCCTCGTTTGGGTGTAGGGACTGATCAGAGCCTGGAGGTACGGAGGTGCCGTTCCCCTCACAGCTCCGTAGGCAAGCACCATGGTCTTGTAGCAGATTCGAGCTTCAACTGGAAGCCAGTGGAGTGTGCGGAGGAGCGGAGTGACGTGAGAGAACTTGGGAAGGTTGAATACCAGATGGGCTGCTGCATTCTGGATGAGTTGTAGGGGTTTAATGGCACAGGCAGGGAGCCCAGCCAACAGCGAGTTGCGAGTATCACTTTGTGTCATCCTCGATCATTAAAAAAAAGAAGACCATGAGTCTTATTGCTCAATCTAATTCGTGCTGATTAGAAAACGGACACATGCTCAAACTCGAGCACTTTTGATAGATCTAACCAGCAGTAAATTATCGAGATATCAAAGTGTCACCAACAAAACGTAAATAATAGGCCAATAGCAAATGGAAATAATTTTGCACACGCAAACAGCACTGTTCGGTAGTGCTCACAGCATGCCATTCCAAGAGAAGCATTTATTTTTCAACTGGAAACAATGAGCCCAATCAGTCCTCCATGATAACAACATCATGAGCAACAGAATGGGGCTATTCAATCCTTCGTTTTTGAGTTATGCTCAGGAAAAACAATTTGTCTAATCTATACTTCCATAATTCCAACTCCTGTTCTTGAAGACTGGAAATCTGACAGACTGTTTTTTTCTGTAGGCCTAAAGATATAACCTAATCATATTATTATCTATAGTAGAAAGCAATGGGTTAGAAGAATCCTACATAACAAACTCATAAAGTTAAATGCAACATCTAATATGGCCAGCTATGTAAACTCTAACATTGACTTATCCTGCAATAGATGTTCAATTGGTAATATTAAATGTGTCTTCTTCTAATGCCTCTTAATCAGGTTGACATTTATTGTGATGAGTCTTGTCCTGGAGGCAGAACTGAGGGATTTCTGCTAGATGGGCCAGCTGCAGTCAACATTGGCTATACTGTCAATTTTCATGAAAACACAAATGTAAGGTTAGGGTTATTTAATGTTAGGGTTAGGCATTAGGGTTAGCAGTGTGGTTAAGGTTAGGGTTATTTAATGTTAGGGTTAGGCATTAGGGTTAGCAGTGTGGTTAAGGTTAGGGTTATTTCATGTTAGGGTTAGGCATTAGGGTTAGCAGTGTGGTTAAGGTTAGGGCTATTTCATGTTAGGGTTAGGCATTAGGGTTAGCAGTGTGGTTAAGGTTAGGGTTATTTCATGTTAGGGTTAGGCATTAGGGTTATCAGTGTGGTTAAGGTTAGGGTTATTTCATGTTAGGGTTAGGCATTAGGGTTAGCAATGTGGTTAAGGTTAGGGTTATTTAATGTTAGGGTTAGGCATTAGGGTTATCAGTGTGGTTAAGGTTAGGGTTATTTCATGTTAGGGTTAGGCATTAGGGTTAGCAGTGTGGTTAAGGTTAGGGTTATTTAATGTTAGGGTTAGGCATTAGGGTTAGCAGTGTGGTTAAGGTTAGGGTTATTTAATGTTAGGGTTAGGCATTAGGGTTAGCAGTGTGGTTAAGGTTAGGGTTATTTCATGTTAGGGTTAGGCATTAGGGTTAGCAGTGTGGTTAAGGTTAGGGTTATTTCATGTTAGGGTTAGGCATTAGGGTTAGCAGTGTGGTTAAGGTTAGGGTTATTTAATGTTAGGGTTAGGCATTAGGGTTATCAGTGTGGTTAAGGTTAGGGTTATTTCATGTTAGGGTTAGGCATTAGGGTTAGCAGTGTGGTTAAGGTTAGGGTTATTTAATGTTAGGGTTAGGCATTAGGGTTAGCAGTGTGGTTAAGGTTAGGGTTATTTCATGTTAGGGTTAGGCATTAGGGTTAGCAGTGTGGTTAAGGTTAGGGTTATTTCATGTTAGGGTTAGGCATTAGGGTTAGCAGTGTGGTTAAGGTTAGGGTTATTTCATGTTAGGGTTAGGCATTAGGGTTAGCAGTGTGGTTAAGGTTAGGGTTATTTCATGTTAGGGTTAGGCATTAGGGTTAGCAGTGTGGTTAAGGTTAGGGTTATTTCATGTTAGGGTTAGGCATTAGGGTTAGCAGTGTGGTTAAGGTTAGGGTTATTTAATGTTAGGGTTAGGCATTAGGGTTAGCAGTGTGGTTAAGGTTAGGGTTATTTCATGTTAGGGTTAGGCATTAGGGTTAGCAGTGTGGTTAAGGTTAGGGTTATTTCATGTTAGGGTTAGGCATTAGGGTTAGCAGTGTGGTTAAGGTTAGGGTTATTTCATGTTAGGGTTAGGCATTAGGGTTAGCAGTGTAAAGTAACTGAAAGTAATCCGATTACGTTACTGAGTGTCAGTAATCCAAAAGTTAGTTACTGATGAGAATTCTGGACTGTAGATTTAGAAAGTAGCCTACCCAGGCCTCCCAAGTGGTGTAGCGGTCTAAGGCACTGTGTCGCAGTGCTTGAGGCGTCACTACAGACCCGGGTTCGATCCCAGGCGGTGTCACAGCCTGCCGTGACTGTGAGACCCATGAGGCGGCGCAAAAAAAAATGGGCCTCAAAATTGCCGTCAGGATCTCGTCACGGTATCTTTGGCATTTAAATTGCCATCGGTAAAATGCATTTGTGTCCGTAGCTTAAGCCTGCTCATACCATAACCCCACCATGGGGCATTCTGTTGACATCAGCAAACCGCTCACCCACACGACGCCATACATGTGCTCTGCAGTTGTGAGGCCGGTTGGACGTACGGCCAAATTCTCTAAAACAACGTTGGAGGCGGCTTATGGTAGAGAAATTAACATTCAATTCTCTGGCAACAACTCTGGTGGACATTCCTGCAGTCAGCACGCCAATTGCACGCTTCTTCAAAACTCTAGTCATCTGTGGCATTGCATTGTGTGATAAAACTGCATATTTTAAAGTGGCCTTTTATTGTGCCTAGCACAAGGTGCACCTGTGTAATGATCATGCTGTTTAATCAGCTTCTTGATATGCCACAGCTGTGAAGTGGATGGATTATTATGGCAAAGGAGGAGAAATGCTCACTAACAGGGATGTGAACAACATTTGAGGGAAATAAGCTTTGTGTGAGTATGGAAAACATTTCTGGGATCTTTTATTTCAGCTCATGAAACATGGGACCAACACTTTACGTTGTTGCGTTTATATTTTTGTTCAGTATAGTTTATTTATATAGCACATTTCAGACATGAAATGCAACGCAATTCACAGGAAAAAATGAATAAAAGCTATGAAAATAAAAACGGAAATATTTACTAGACAACAAACAGTGGATAAAAAACTAAAGAATATCAATAAAAGCTGAAAGACTAAAGAGCATCTAAGGAAATAACATTGGTTAAAACAGTAAGAATATGATGTAATATCCAGCCCAAAATATAAGCTGGTTTTACTACACTGTTTATAAACAATTTAATTCTGCAAAAAAAAAATCTGTTAATCACATAAATTATTATGATTACTAAATGTTACATGAAATGGAAATATTATGAAATATCAAAACCGAATGTACACCCCTTTGTTAATATGTATTGGCAATAATTCATTTCCAATAGGGAGGCATGGAATAATTAAAAATGTATATTTTGTCAGGCTGGATGTTTGAAATATGAGTAGGTGATTTGAGTCATGCTTCTTCAGCAGTGGAATAAAGACAATTAGCACTTGAATGTTGTAAAGAAATACTGGAGTGATGTAAGATTGTTAATAAAACAGTTCATAGACGCATGTATTATCCTGCGTCAATGTTTATAGGCTGCAAGTACGTTGAAATGAAGTTGTTTTCAAGTCGTTGAAACAACGACCTAAAAAATACATATTTTTAACTTTATCTTTCAACCAAAACCAAACGTAGATTGGACCTCGAGCATAGTCTTCTTTTCAACGTCTTTTCAACTATATTTTGCAAGGCGGGATACTGCCCAATGTCAAAACAGTTTTAACGTGTCCAAATCAATAACCAATATGCAGAAACAGTTTGTGATAAATGGAAAACATAAACATAAAATGTACTATCTACACAAACATGTTCCACAATAGTAATCATAATACTTGAATGTATTTAAACAACCACCTTATTAACTGCACAAGCACCAAAAACACTGTTGTTTTGACAAGTGGCAATAAATCACTGATATCGATTAGGGGGGGGGAATCAGGTTGTACGTGCTGTTGAAACTAACACAACAAAAAAATACAAATGGAATCGGGCGATATCTTTTACTTCACTGGTTAGAGGACAACCTGCAGAAGACAGTCAGCTACATTTTGGAGTGATGCATTTAAATTTAGCGGTCCCCAAAACGAAGAGAAACACAACACTTATTTGTCATCACTCATATCGATATCACGTTGAAATCAATTGCGAGCAAGGGGGGAGATGAGGTTGCACGTCCTGTTAAAACTAACAGCTCAAAAACCACACGGAATCTGGGAATAATGTGTACATCACTGGTCAGAGGACAATTTGTAGAAAACAGCTAGCTACATTTAGAAGGGTTGCATTTTGATTCAAGTGGGTCGCCAACGTGGTAAGTGTAACACAACTCATTTCAGAGCCTGGATTTTCCCCCTGATGAGGCTAATATCCATATCGCTGAAATCAATAGAACAGGGGGAAAACGGTTGGGGCGGCGCACAATTGGCCCAGCGTCGTCCAGGGTAGGGGAGGGAATAGCCAGCAGGGATGTAGCTCAGTTGGTAGAGCATGGCGTTTGCAACGCCAGGGTTGTGGGTTCGATTCCCACGGGGGGCCAGTATGAAAAATAAAAAATTATGTATGCACTTGTAAGTTGCTCTGGATAAGAGCGTCTGCTAAATGACTAAAAATGTCAAATGTAAATGGTTCTACATTGTGAAATATATTAAAATACTCATACAACAATGTTAAAACATTGTGACATTATTTAATTGATATCATGAAACAACTCCTTCATGTATGTACTTTCTGATGTTTAATCAGAGTTCTTTTAGCAGCGTATCTCTTGCCACATTGATCACAGCTATAAGGTTTCTCTACAGTGTGTGTTCTCAAATGTGCCATCAGGTTGCTTGAATCCCTAAAACTCTTGCCACATTGATCACAGCTATAAGGTTTCTCTCTAGTGTGTGTTCTCAAATGTGCCATCAGGTTGCTTGATCGACTAAAACTCTTCCCACATTGATCACAGCTATAAGGTTTCTCTCCTGTGTGTGTTATCTGATGTACTATCAGGCAGCTTGATTGAGTAAAACTCTTCCCGCATTGATCACAGCTATATGGTTTCTCTCCTGTGTGTGTTCTCTGGTGACTAGTCAGATGGCTAGATGTAGTAAAACTCTTCCCACATTGATCACAGCTTTAAGGTTTCTCTCCTGTGTGTTTTCTCTGGTGTATAGTCAGCTGGCTAGATGTAGTAAAACTCTTCCCGCATTGATCACAGCTATATAATTTCTCTCCTGTGTGTGTTCTCTGGTGACTAGTCAGATGGCTAGATGTAGTAAAACTCTTCCCACATTGATCACAGCTATAAGGTTTCTCTCCTGTGTGTTTTCTCTGGTGTATAGTCAGCTGGCTAGATGTAGCAAAACTCTTCCCGCATTGATCACAGCTATAAGGTTTCTCTCTAGTGTGTGTTCTCAAATGTACCATCAGGTTGCTTGATTGACTAAAACTCTTCCCACATTGATCACAGCTATAAGGCTTCTCTCCTGTGTGTATTCTCTGGTGTATAGTCAGACTGGTAGATGTAGTAAAACTCTTCCCGCATTGATCACAGCTATAAGGTTTCTCTCCAGTGTGCGTTCTCAAATGTACCATCAGGTTGCTTGATTCACTAAAACTCTTCCCACATTGACCACAGCTATAAGGCTTCTCTCCTGTGTGTGTTCTCTGGTGTGATTCTAAACATTGGGACGAAACAAAACTCTTCCCACAGTCAGAGCAGTGGTGTTGTTTCTCTTCTGTGTGTGTTCTCAAATGTACCTTCATGTTGCTTGATCGACTAAAACTCTTCCCACATTGATTACAGCTAAAGGGTTTCTCTCCTGTATGGATTCTCATATGTCTTTTAAGGTCTGTAGAATCGTTGAATACCGTCCCACAGTCATAGCAGCAGTGAGATTTCTTCCCTGTGGGTTTCCGCTGGTGTTTCTTGAGGTGTTCTGATCTGGAGGGACTCTTCTCTGCCTCCTCAGCTTCATGATGTTGTTGAGGCTCCCCAGAGGATCCACGATAGTCACGTCTCTCTTCTGTGTGAATGACAAAGTCAGACAGATGGTTAAAAGGCCCACAACAGCAGAAATACTGTTTATTTGAGGTAAAAGGTGATGCCCAGAGCGTACCCATGAAGCTGTACAACAATTGACATCTGTTAAATTATTTGACAATTGTCTTAAGACAGTCAAGTGAGCAATAATAGTAATATTTTGTCTTGTTTTCACATTAGTAGTAACATCGATGATTGTAGGCTAGAAATATTAATACGCACAAAACATATGAACAAAATCATCCACTGTGAAAGTTGATACTTGCAGGCCCTTCATATGTAGGCTATGAGCTATTCTGCTGACGTTGCTTCCAGAGGCAGTTTGGAACGCGCTTCAGCACTCGGCGGGCCCGTTCTGTGAGCTTGTGTGGCCTACCACTTCGCAGTTCAGCCGTTGTTGCTCCTAGACGTTTCCACTTCACAATAACAGCACTTACAGTTGACCAGGGCAGCTCTAGCAGGGCAGAAATTTGACGAACTGACTTGTTGGAAAGGTGGCATCCTATGACGGTGCTACGTTTAAAGTCACTGAGCGCTTCAGTAAGGCCATTCTACTGCCAATGTTTGTCTATGGAAATTGCATGGCTGTGTGCTCGATTTTATACACCTGTCAGCAACGGTTGTGGCTGAAACAGCTGAATCAACTAATTTGAAGGGGTGTCCACATACTTTTGTATATATAGTGTATTTGCGACTGCTCGACTAAAAAAATCTCTGTCGACAAAACAGCCTATCGACCAAACAATCGACCAGTCGACTAGGGTCAGCCCTAATAAAAATGAAAATACATTTGCAGAATATTATACAATGACTTATCAACAGCTCCAACAATTTGACCCCCACAGGAAAGCCTCACTGGCAGATATAGAAAGACCCATATACTGTATAGCCATTGATTCTTAAAGAATATAACTTTTAAATGCCTCAAATGTTTCAACTGTCTTACCCCATCAGAAACCAAAACATAAGCTCATATAATGCCACTGTTTGTAAACAAACACTGTATAGCCTCAATCTGGTTAAAACTATCATTTTGACCTCATGGATGGCCAGTCCTTGTATTCATAGTGTAGTGAATTCCAGGGGTAGCCCTGAGCTGGACTCAAACCTGGGTCCAGAGACTGTCAAGCCAACACCTTATAACTGTTATACCAAGATGTCTGAACTTCTTGATGAGGTCGCTAGGTTTTGGGTTAAGGTTGCTACAATAGCTTTCTCTATGAATTTGAGAGTGGTTACATTTCTCCAGCCCCCATCCCTCAGCTGTTTACCAAACCAAGTCTCTCTGGGCAGCCATTTTGTTGCTGTTTAAATCATAGGTTGTTCCTTTAAAAAAGCCACATCAATCAATCAACCAATCTGCAGTTCAAACAATAACAAAGCTGTAATTCTGCCACTGTTTTGGTAATAAGATGATGATGGGGCTGGAGAAATGTAACTACTCTCACATTCATAATAATATAATAATAATAATAATAATAATATGCCATTTAGCAGACGCTTTTATCCAAAGCGACTTACAGTGATGCGTGCATACATTTTTGTGTATGGGTGGTCCCGGGGATCGAACCCACTACCTTGACGTTACAAGCGCCGTGCTCTACCAGCTGAGCTACAGAGGACCTATGGATGCGAGGACTGACCATCCATGATATCAACATAGTTTTAACTTTGAGGCGATACAGTGTTGGTTTAAATTTAACATTGTTTCTAAACATTGGAGTAAAAAAATCTTACTTTAGGTCCTGATGGGGTACGACAGTTGAACTAAGCTCATGAGGCATGTGTTATATTCTTCAAGAATCAATGGCTATATATAAATAATTTAAAAGTCCAAATATGGATGTAGCAACTGCAGATTCCCCCTTTAACACCACACATCAGTTCAACAACTGCAGAGGTTGTGCCTCTGTTTTTAAGACAGTACTTACTAGTGTTAATCAGGGCCCGGTTTCCCAAAAGCATCTTACTGCTAAGTTCATCATTAGAACCATTGGATGCCTTAAGATGCCTTTGGGAAACCGGAACCAGATATCCAGTTTCCTCCTCTTCTTCCTCCTCCTCCTTTTTCGATGTGACGGTCATCTCCTCCTCCTCCTCTTTCACTCCAAACACGGGAGCCTCCTCTTCTTTCACTGTAACATCCTCCTCCTCTTTCACTCTGAACGCGTCTTCCTCTTCTTTCACTGTAACATCCTCCTCCTCTTTCACTCTGAACGCGTCTTCCTCTTCTTTCACTGTAACGTCTTCCTCTTCTTCTTTCACGGTAACAGCTTCACCCTCTACTTGTTTTTGTATTGTAACATCCTCCTCTTCCTCCTCCTCTTTCACTAGAGCTTCTTTCTCCGTCCAGCAGACCTCCTCTTCTTTAGCAGGAGGAGAGTAGCTTAGTGACCTCATGGTCGGGGATGTTAGCTAGCTAGGCTAATGCTAACTTAACCAGCCAGCTAGCTGACTAATAACAACAACACCGTAAATATGAAATTAAATGGGATAACTAACTAGACGACAGAAGTGGGTTTAAAACACAGTGGCTAATATACACGAAAGCGTCTAAAGAGCTTTATTGGTTGGGCTATTTTGTCTAGCAAGCTACCGAGGTGTCTGACTAACTGTTGCTGCTGTTGAAAGAAGCGTCCCGTCCACTAGATTATACGTCACACTAGCAGCATAGCCTTAAAGTCCCACATCGCCATCTGCTGACTGGAGTGGGTAACGAAGTTGAGTAAAATGTAGATTTTATTTTCAGACAAAAAGTTAAAGCTTAGGAAGCATGAGTTTTTTTTCCCCCACCAATGTAACAACACAGTGTGGTTAAAGACTTAGTAACTTAGTTGTGGTCACGATCTGGTTGATCTACAAATCACCTGATTGGTTTAGTATTGGGTATTTAGTACATTAAATCACCTGATTGGTTTAGTATTGGGTATTTAGTATATTAAATCACCTGATTGGTTTAGTATTGGGTATTTAGTATCTTAAATCACCTGCTTGGTTTAGTATTGGGTATTTAGTATATTAAATCACCTGATTGGTTTAGTATTGGGTATTTAGTATATTAAATCACCTGATTGGTTTAGTATTGGGTATTTAGTATATTAAATCACCTGATTGGTTTAGTATTGGGTATTTAGTATATTAAATCACCTGATTGGTTTAGTATTGGGTATTTAGTATATTAAATCACCTGATTGGTTTAGTATTGGGTATTTACAGTCGTATGAAAAAGTTTGGGCACCCCTGACAATTTCCATGATTTCCATTTATAAATAATTGGGTGTTTGGATCAGCAATTTCATTTTGATCTATCAAATAACTGATGGACACAGTAACATTTCAGGAGTGAAATTAGGTTTATTGGATTAACAGAAAATGTGCAATATGCATCAAAACGAAATTAGACAGGTGCATAAATTTGGGCACCCCAACAGAAAAATCACATCAATATTTAGTAGAGCCTCCTTTTGCTAAAATAACAGCCTCTAGATGCTTCCTATTGCCTCTAATGAGTGTCTGGATTCTGGATGAAGGTATTTTGGACCATTTCTCCTTACAAAACATCTCCACTTCAGCTAGGTTTGATGGTTGCCGAGCATGGACAGCCTGCTTCAAATCATCCCACAGATTCTCAATGATATTCAGGTCTGGGGACTGGGATGGCCATTCCAGAACATTGTACTTGTTCCTCTGCATAAATGCCCGGGTAGATTTTGAGCAGTGTTTTGGGTCGTTGTCTTGTTGGAATATTCAGCCCCGGCGTAACTTCAACTTTGTGTCTGATTCTTCAACATTATTCCCAAGAATCTGCTGATATTGAGTGGAATCCATGCAACCCTCAACTTTAACAATATTCCCAGTACCGGCACTGGCCACACAGCCCCACAGCATGATGGAACCCCCACCAAATTTTACTGTGGGTAGCAAGTGTTTTTCTTGGAACGCTATGTTCTTTTGCCGCCATGCAAAACGCCCCTTGTTATGACCAAATAACTCAATCTTTGTTTCATCAGTCCACAGCACCTTATTCCAAAATGAAGCTGGCTTGTCCAAATGTGCGTTTGCGTACCTCAAGCGACTCTGTTTGTGGTGTGTGGCAGAAAAGGCTTCTTCCGCATCACTCTCCTGTACAGCTTCTCCTTGTGCAAAGTGCGCTGAATTGTTGATCGATGCACAGTGACACCATCTGCAGCAAGATGATGTTGTAGGTCTTTGGAGGTGGTCTGTGGGCTGTTTTTGACCGTTCTCACCATCCTTCGCCTTTGCCTCTCTGATATTTTACTTGGCCTGCCACTTCTGGCCTTAACAAGAACTGTGCCTGTGGTCTTCCATTTCCTCACAATGTTCCTCACAGTGGACACAGACAGCTTACATCTCTGCGATAGATCCTTCCCCTAAACCATAATGTTGAACAATCTTTGTTTTCAGGTATTTGAGAGTTGTTTTGAGGCCCCCATGTTGCCACTCTTCAGAGGAGAGTCAAAGAGAACAACAACTTGCAATTGGCCACCTTAAATACCTTTTCTCATGATTGGATGCATGTGTCTATGAAGTTCAAGGCTTAATGAACTCACCAAACCAATTGTGTGTTCCAATTAATCAGTGCTAAGTAGTTACAGGTATTCAAATCAACAGAATGACAAGGGTGCCCACATTTTTACATAGCCTATTTTTCACATCTGATTTAATTTCATACAACTTAATATTGCTACACTAAAAATCTTTGTCTGGACAATACCCCAGTACTCAGCTTTTATTAGAAAATGAATGGCATGCCACTGTGATCATTTTCTGTGATGACAGAGTAAATTATTATGCAGCCTCAGAGGGGTGCCCAAACTTTTTCATACGACTGTAGTATATTAAATCACCTGATTGGTTTAGTATTGGGTATTTAGTATATTAAATCACCTGATTGGTTTAGTATTGGGTATTTAGTATATTAAATCACCTGATTGGTTTAGTATTGGGTATTTAGTATATTAAATCACCTGATTGGTTTAGTATTGGGTATTTAGTATATTAAATCACCTGATTGGTTTAGTATTTAGTATATTAAATCACCTGATTGGTTTAGAATTGGGTATTTAGTATATTAAATCACCTGAATGGTTTAGTATTGGGTATTTAGTATATTAAATCACCTGATTGGTTTAGTATTGGGTATTTAGTATATTAAATCACCTGATTGGTTTAGTATTGGGTATTTAGTATATTAAATCACCTGATTGGTTTAGTATTGGGTATTTAGTATCTTAAATCACCTGATTGGTTTAGTATTGGGTATTTAGTATATTAAATCACCCGATTGGTTTAGTATTGGGTATTTAGTATATTAAATCACCTGATTGGTTTAGTATTGGGTATTTAGTATCTTAAATCACCTGATTGGTTTAGTAATGGGTATTTAGTATATTAAATCACCTGACTGGTTTAGTATTGGGTATTTAGTTCCTTAAATCACCTGATTGGTTTAGTATTGGGTATTTAGCATATTAAATCACCTGATTGGTTTAGTGTTGGGTATTTAGTATATTAAATCACCTGATTGGTTTAGTATTGGGTATTTAGTATATTAAATCACCTGATTGGTTTAGTGTTGGGTATTTAGTATATTAAATCACCTGATTGGTTTAGTATTGGGTATTTAGTATATTAAATCACCTGGCATCATAAATAACTACTCATTATTATTCATAAATCAGTCAGCCAGTCACCATTTACCCACAATGCAGCATGGATTTGATGCTCTCCAACACGGCCAGTGGTTTAGTAGACATAAAGGCTACACTACACGATGTACCCAGTCAGGGAACCTGAAAGAGCATGAGAGGACACACACACAAGACAATCCCTACCAACATACTAATACACAGGAGGAGAAGACATACCACTGCTCTCACACAGGAGGAGAAGACATACCACTGCTCTCACACAGGAGGAGAAGACATACCACTGCTCTCACACAGGAGGAGAAGACATACCACTGCTCTCATTGTGGAAAGCTAGTTGACAGGTGAGTTCTAGGCTCTTTCTCAAATCATTCTTCCTCGATTCCTCTCCTCGATTCCTTCTAAAACCCATTGGAGAAGAAGGTCAGAGGGGAGGGACCTTGTACCTTCTCCTCCAATACAGTTGATCCAATACAGGTGAGGAGACAGGATGCGAATCAAGGAAAGACAAAGTGAGAAAGCCCTAGTAGCCATCTTGTGGTGATGTCACCCACGCTGAGACCTACACTACTGTTGTCCTGCCCAACCAAGATCAGGGTTTTGGTAGGATAATGGCTGCTGCTTTTTGGGTATGAAGTGCTGTTGTGGAAAGGGGTTTCATCCTAGGTCAGCCATACAGGGATTGTTACACCAATGATCAGACATCATCTGCAGCTGAACATCAATATCATCAGACAAAATTAGAGCGAGTAACAACCAAATAAAACAGACAAACAGGGAATGTTCAAGGACCAAAAAAAGACACTATACCTCATTCAAAGAATCAACACTTTATTTCATATCATACAAAGAACGCCTATGTAAATGGTTTGGCGGGTTAAGACATTCATCTAACTCCAAAAGAAGAGAATGAATAGTTGAATGAATAGTGTCTAATCCAAATAATCAGGGCTGGAACAGAAACCTGCCCACCCAGTAGCTAGATCTCTAGCAGTAAGGTTGGCCATGCATGTTCTAGGTCTATACATTGTTGCTTTAACAGTATTGTTGTAGTCCTACAACCAATTCTAACAGTAAACCAATAGCATATACAGAGCATTCAGAAAGTATTCAGACCCCTTGACTTTTTCCACATTTTGTTACGTTACAGCCTTATTCTAAAATGGATTAAATAAATTGTTTTCCTCATCAATCTACACACAATAACCCATTATGACAAAGCAAAATAAGGTTTTTAGATTTGTTTTGCAAATTCATTAAAAATTTAAAACAGAAATACCTTATTTAAATGAGTATTCAGACCCTTTGCTATGAGACTCAAAATTGAGCTCAGGTGCATCCTGTTTCCATTGATCATATTTGAGATGTTTCTAAAACTTGATTGGAGTCCACCAGTGGTAAATTCAATTGATTGGACATGATTTGGAAAGGCACACACCTGCCTATGTAAGAGTTGACAGTGCATGTCAGAGCAAAACTCAAGCCATGAGGTCGAAGGAATTGTCCGTAGAGCTCCGAGACAGGATTGTGTCGAGGCACAGATCTGGGGAAGGGTAGCAAAACATTTCTCCAGCATTGAAGATACCCAAGAACACAGTGGCATCCAACATTCTTAACCCTCGTGTTGTCCTCCCAAATGCCTTACGCCTTTTGTCCTCTGGGGTCAAAAATGACCCCGCCTGGTTTGACTGTTTATAAAGCATACAGTATACATTTACAATCACTTCTCTGTTTCAACTTTTCAGTCAACTTTATTCCAACTTATTACCTGACATATAACACATGTTATAATTCATTTCCAAAACATTTTCAACTTCAAAACCTAACTTTTTAGTCTGAATGAGCCCTCAGTTGCATGCGAGGCAGGTAGTAATGGCGTGATCTTTGCAGATGTATGCATTGCATTTTTGGCACATTTTGGATGTTTTGAAATCACTTCGGCGAGGGCAGAATTTGCACCTACTCCTTTTGGGTAATGGGCGAGGAAGGGCTGGTCGGCATGAGGGAACTGGGAGAGGGGGAGCTGCTGCAGAGGTAGAGCTGGAGGAGACCTGCTGGATCTCCTTAACCAATTTGACAGCGGCTGACGTGCGGGGAATAACCTTGCGTCGCTTGATGTGAGGTATCACCAGTTGTCGCCCAAGCTCCTCCATGAAGAGCCTTCTCTTGTTGTACTTTCCCTGATTCCAGGCTGGCTTGATTTCAGACCATAGGACAAAAGAGTTGTATGCAGACACGTCGAGAATGTTGTAGAAGACAACGAGTGGCCAACGGGCTGTCATTCTTTGCACGTGTACACACTGGTAACTTTGTCAAGGTTATCAACACCACCTTTGTTGTGATTGTAATCTTCAATGATTTTGGGCCTTTTGTCATCCCTGTTGCTCACAGCAGCATCCCGATGCAGAGTGCTCATCAGAAGAACATTTTTCTGTTTTTTGGGGTGATATGACACTAGAGCATGGGTCTCGGTGAAGGCAAACTTCGATGAGAACCGTGCCCGGTCCTTTTTTGACACCAGAGCAGGGGGAAGCTCAGGCTTATTCCTCCGTACTGTTCCCACCATGTACAGCTTTCTTTTCAGCAGCTGCAAGCCAAGAGCATGTGAAGTAAAAAAGTTGTCACAGGTGATTGTTTTCCCCCGGAGACCTTCTGTCATGTCAAGGACAACTCTCATGCCCTGATTTTTTTCTGACTGCGCACCAGCCGGTTTGCCAGTGTATACCTGCATGTTCCATGCATAGCTAGACCTGGCATCGCATGCTACCCATATTTTTATCCCATATTTCCCTGGTTTACTCGGGATGTACTGTTTGAATGGACAGCGACCTCTGAAGGGGACCAGGCGCTCATCCACAGTCACATCAGTACCTGGATCGTACATCAACGGCAGGAGAGACACCCACTTGTCCCATACATCTCGAATGGGAGCAAGTTTGTCTCGTGCACGGCGATATTCTCTTGTGGCTTTATCATCAAATCTAATCACTCTTGAGATTTTATGAAACATCTTGAGTGTCATGGTAGCACGGAAAATTGTCCTACCAGACTCGGCATGCCATAAGATGTAGCTTCCTTACTAGATCGGTACACGCCAGCAAGAATCAACACACCCACATATGCCTGCAAATCCATTTGATCCATCTTTCTCCACTTGTTGCCATAAACGCGTTGCCCCTCCTTGTTTGTCATGCTCAGCACTGCATCTTCAATAGGCTTTGGCAGAAACAGGTCAAAAGTGGACTTTATGTCATCAATCCGAGACCTTGCATATGCAGTTGGACCATGGTGGCTTGTATCTCTCTCTGCTGTCAACATGCGTCGTCGGTCACTGGGAGGGATGGAAGACCAGATCAATGTTTCATCCTTTGACTGGAAATATTCTTCCATCTCAGCTGGGTCCTCTTCCTCAGATTCTACCTCATCTGTTGATTCTTCGTCTTCATCATAATAGATGATGTCCTCCACTTCTGACACTTCTTCCATTTCAACTTCAGATTCTACCTCATCTGTTGATTCTTCATCATAATAGGTGCAGTGCTCCACTTCTGACACTTCTTCCATACCAGCTTCAGATTCTACGTCATCATCACGTTCATCCATTTCCTTATATTCATAATCATCTTCCATTTCTGCAGCAGGAGATGTGGGGGAATCTTCGGAGGAAGAAGTAGCATGCTGTCTGTATGTTGGATCTATCACATCATCATTATGTTCCTCCTCTTCTGACCCTGAACCCTCTTCATCAGTTGATTCATCCTCATTATGTGCAGCATTGTCCTCCTGGTCATTATTTTCTTTTATTTCAAAAATTATCTTGCAAGCCTCCTGTGCATTATAAAACTTCTGCCTCCTCATTGTGCTGCCTGTCTCTCTCAGACTAAAATGTGAAATGCCCAAACACCTGTGAGAAAATACTTTTTCTTGTTGTTGTTGTCATAACCATTGCTTGACCCCACACATCAAAGAAACATGATCAAAGATGTTTTGCCAAGCAGTATGTAAACTTTGTGCTGCGGGGTCTTTTTGACCCCAGAGGACAACAGAAGTTATTACATTTAGTAAAACACCCATAATTCAATCAAATTACTTCAAATTTGTTTGAATCATAAAGAGCATAGTATTAAACAACTACCGTTATTTTCAGACCAATTGATGAATAAAAAACATATTTTGTCGGCAAAATATTTAATTTGGGGTCAGAATGACCCCAGGACAACAGGAGGGTTAAATGGAAGAAGTTTGGAACCACCAAGACTCTTCATAGAGTTGGCTGCCTGGCCAAACTGAGCAATCGGGGGAGAAGGGCCTTGGTCAGGGAGGTGACCAAGAACCCGATGGTCACTCTGACAGAGCGCCAGAGTTCCTCTGTGGAGATGGGAGAACCTTCTAGAAGGTCAACCATCTCTGCAGCACTCCACCAATCAGGCCTTTATGGTAGAGTGGCCAGACGGAAGCCACTCCTCAGTAAAAGGCACATGACAGCCCGCTTGGAGTTTGCCAAAAGGCACCTAAAGGAATCTCAGACCATGAGAAACAAGATTCTCTGGTCTGATGAATCCAAGATTGAACTCTTTGGCCTGAATGCCAAGCGTCACCTCTGGAGGAAACCTGGCACCATCCCTACGGTGAAGCATGGTGGTGGCAACAGCATCATGCTTTGGGGATGTTTTCAGTGGCAGGGACTGGCAGACCAGTCAGGATCGAGGGAAAGATGAACGGAGCAAAGTACAGATATTTTCCCCCTGATATCCATATCACGCAGAAATCAATAGAACAGGGGGCAAACGACTAGAGTTCTACATTGTGACATTATTAATTAAAATACTCCTACTACAATGTTAAAACATTCTACATTGTGACATTATTTCATTGATATCATGAAACAACTCCTTCATGTATGTATTTTCTGATGTTTGATCAGATATCTTTTATCAGTATATCTCTTGTCACATTGTTCACAGCTATAAGGTTTCTCGCCTGTGTGTGTTTTCCGGTGTGATTTTAAATGTCTTGAACTACCAAAACTCTTTCCACAGTCAGAGCAGTGGTAAGGTTTCTCTCCTGTGTGTGTTCTCTTGTGTATAGTCAGACTGCTAGATGTAGTAAAACTCTTCCCACATTGATCACAGCTATAAGGTTTCACTCCTGTGTGTGTTCTCTGATGTACTATCAGGCACCTTGAATTAGTAAAACTCTTGTCACATTGATTACAGCTATAAGGTTTCACTCCTGTGTGTGTTCTCTGATGTACTATCAGGTTGCTTGACTGAGTAAAACTCTTGTCACATTGATTACAGCGATAAGGTTTCTCGCCTGTGTGTGTTTTCCGGTGTGATTTTAAATGTCTTGAACTACCAAAACTCTTTCCACAGTCAGAGCAGTGGTAAGGTTTCACTCCTGTGTGTGTTCTCTGGTGTATAGTCAGGCTGCTTGAATGAGTAAAACTCTTCCCACATTGATCACAGCTATAAGGTTTCTCTCCTGTGTGTATTCTCTGGTGTGATTTCAGGCTGCTAGGCTGAGTAAAACTCTTCCCACATTGATCACACCCATAAGATTTCTCTCCAGTGTGAATTCTCTGGTGTGATTGTAATGTATATGATTTTGTAAAGTTCTTCCCACAGTCAGAGCAGCTGAAAGGTTTCTCTCCAGTGTGAATTCTTCTATGTATTTTAAAGTCTGCTGAACAGGTGAATCGCTTCCCACAGTCGACGCAGCAGTGAGGTTTCTCTCCAGTGTGTGTTCTCAGGTGTACTTTTAGTGAATCTGATCTTGAGTAACTCTTCCCACAGTCAAAACATTGATGAGGTTTCTCTGCTGTGTGTACTCGCTGGTGTATTTTAAGTTTTGATGAAGATTTGCAACTCTTCCCACAGTCAGAGCAGCAGTGACATTTCTTCCCTGTGGGTCTCTGCTGGTGTTTCTTGAGGTGTTCTGATCTGGAGAGACTCTTCTCTGCCTCGTCAGCATCATGATGTTGTTGAGGTTCCCCAGAGGATCCACGATAGTCACGTCTCTCTCCTGTGTGAACAACAAAGTCAGACAGATGGTTAAAGGCCCACAACCGCAGAAATCCATTGTTTATTTAAGCTAAAAGGTAATGCCCATGATTTGACAATCGTCTTAAGAAGGTCAAGTGAGCAACAAGTCATATTTTGTCATTTTTTCACATTAGTAGTAACATCAATGATTCTAGGCTAGAAATAAGTTATTAGTTGTTGAAATCCTAAGCAGAGTGCCAGACGACTTTTACTCTCCAATATAGGACCCTTTCTGTGTTTGCTGCTTGTTGATATGCAAGATAATTTGGCTGCAGAAACTCCTCCATGCTAATAACCTCTAGTTATGGATGTAGTATATCTGAACTCCTCCATGCTAATAACCTCTAGTTATGGATGTAGTATATCTGAACTCCTCCATGCTAATAACCTCTAGTTATGGATGTAGTATATCTGAACTCCTCCATGCTAATAACCTCTAGTTATGGATGTAGTATATCTGAACTCCTCCATGCTAATAACCTCTAGTTATGGATGTAGTATATCTGAACTCCTCCATGCTAATAACCTCTAGTTATGGATGTAGTATATCTGAACTCCTCCATGCTAATAACCTCTAGTTATGGATGTAGTATATCTGAACTCCTCCATGCTAATAACCTCTAGTTATGGATGTAGTATATCTGAACTCCTCCATGCTAATAACCTCTAGTTATGGATGTAGTATATCTGAACTCCTCCATGCTAATAACCTCTAGTTATGGATGTAGTACATCTGAACTCCTCCATGCTAATAACCTCTAGTTATGGATGTAGTATATCTGAACTCCTCCATGCTAATAACCTCTAGTTATGGATGTAGTATATCTGAACTCCTCCATGCTAATAACCTCTAGTTATGGATGTAGTATATCTGAACTCCTCCATGCTAATAACCTCTAGTTATGGATGTAGTATATCTGCATGGAGCAACAATGGTGAGCGAAGATTGTAGTTTTTCACAACGTATTCTGAATATTACAGCACACTATCAGTGGAAGATCAGGAGTGCTACTCAAGGAAACTCACATTAAGCTCTGTGTCGCTATTCACTAATTCACCACCGTGGGGGAAAACTCAGGGGAGTTCTCAGAGGCTGCCAGCAACAATAGCCTCCATTTACAGGTTGGCTTATGACTGCATTTCACACTACTTTAGGATTATAATTGTAAGGCTCAACAACATAAACCTACTGTAGGACCTATAACTTCACCTAACAACATAGACCTACTGTAGGACCCATAACTTCACCTAACAACATAGACCTACTGTAGGACCCATAACTTCACCTAACAACATAGACCTACTGTAGGACCCATAACTTCACCTAACAACATAGACCTACTGTAGGACCCATAACTTCACCTAACAATAACATAGACCTACTGTAGGACCCATAACTTCACCTAACAACATATACCTACTGTAGGACCCATAACTTCACCTAACAACATAGACCTACTGTAGGACCCATAACTTCACCTAACAACATAGACCTACTGTAGGACCCATAACTTCACCTAACAATAACATAGACCTACTGTAGTACCCATAACTTCAGCTAACAATAACATAGACCTACTGTAGGACCCATAACTTCACCTAACAATAACATAGACCTACTGTAGGACCCATAACTTCACCTAACAATAACATAGACCTACTGTAGGACCCATTTACATTTTAGTCATTTAGCAGACGCTCTTATCCAGAGCGACTTACAGTTAGTGAATACATTTTTTTATTTTTATTAATTTTTTATACTGGCCCCCCGTGGGAATCAAACCCACAACCCTGGCGTTGCAAACGCCATGCTCTATCAACTGAGCTACATCCCTGCCGGCCATTCCCTCCCCTACCCTGGACGACGCTGGGCCAATTGTGCGCCGCCCATGAGTCTCCCGGTCGCGGCCGGCTGCGACAGAGCCTGGATTCGAACCAGGATCTCTAGTGGCACAGTTAGCACTGCGATGCAGTGCCTTAGACCACTGCGCCACTCAGGACCCATAACTTCACCTAACAACATAGACCTATTGTAGGACCCATAACTTCACCTAACAACATAGACCTACTGTAGGACCCATAACTTCACCTAAATACCTACTGTAGGACCCATAACTTCACCTAACAACAACATAGACCTACTGTAGGACCCATAACTTCACCTAACAACATAGACCTACTGTAGGACCCATAACTTCACCTAACAACAACATAGACCTACTGTAGGACCCATAACCTCACCTAACAATAACATAGACCTACTGTAGGACCCATAACTTCACCTAACAACATAGACCTACTGTAGGACCCAAAACTTCACCTAACATAGACCTACTGTAGGACCCAAAACTTCACCTAACATAGACCTACTGAAGGACCCATAACTTCACTTAACAACATAGACCTACTGTAGGACCCATAACTTCACCTAACAATAACATAGACCTACTGTAGGACCCATAACTTCACCTAACAACATAGACCTACTGTAGGACCCATAACTTCACCTAACAACATAGACCTACTGTAGGACCCATAACTTCACCTAACAATAACACAGACCTACTGTAGGACCCATAACTTCACCTAACAACAACATAGACCTACTGTAGGACCCATAACTTCACCTAACAACATAGACCTACTGTAGGACCCAAAACTTCACCTAACAACATAGACCTACTGTAGGACCCATAACTTCACCAAACAACAACATAGACCTACTGTAGGACCCATAACTTCACCTAACAACATAGACCTACTGTAGGACCCATAACTTCACCTAACAACATAGACCAACTGTAGGACCCATAACTTCACCTAACAACATAGACCTACTGTAGGACCATAACTTCACCTAACAACATAGACCTACTGTAGGACCCATAACTTCACCTAACAACATAGACCAACTGTAGGACCCATAACTTCACCTAACAACATAGACCTACTGTAGGACCCATAACTTCACCTAACAACATATACCTACTGTAGGACCCATAACTTCACTTAACAACAACATAGACCTACTGTAGGACCCATAACCTCACCTAACAATAACATAGACCTACTGTAGGACCCATAACTTCACCTAACAACATATACCTACTGTAGGACCCATAACTTCACTTAACAACAACATAGACCTACTGTAGGACCCATAACTTCACCTAACAACATAGACCTACTGTAGGACCCATAACTTCACCTAACAATATAGACCTACTGTAAGACCCATAACTTCACATACCAATATAGACCTACTGTAAGACCCATAACTTCACATAACAATAACATAGACCTACTGTAGGACCCATAACTTCACCTAACAACATATACCTACTGTAGGACCCATAACTTCACCTAACAATAACATAGACCTACTGTAGGACCCATAACTTCACCTAACAACATAGACCTACTGTAGGACCCATAACTTCACCTAACAATATAGACCTACTGTAAGACCCATAACTTCACATACCAATATAGATCTACTGTAAGACCCATAACTTCACATAACAATAACATAGACCTACTGTAAGACCCATAACTTCACCTAACAACATAGACCTACTGTAGGACCCATAACTTCACCTAACAACATAGACCTACTGTAGGACCCATAACTTCACCTAACAACATAGACCTACTGTAGGACCCATAACTTCACCTAACAACATATACCTACTGTAGGACCCATAACTTCACTTAACAACAACATAGACCTACTGTAGGACCCATAACGTCACCTAACAATAACATAGACCTACTGTAGGACCCATAACTTCACCTAACAACATAGACCAACTGTAGGACCCATAACTTCACCTAACAACATAGACCTACTGTAGGACCATAACTTCACCTAACAACATAGACCTACTGTAGGACCCATAACTTCACCTAACAACATAGACCAACTGTAGGACCCATAACTTCACCTAACAACATAGACCTACTGTAGGACCCATAACTTCACCTAACAACATATACCTACTGTAGGACCCATAACTTCACTTAACAACAACATAGACCTACTGTAGGACCCATAACCTCACCTAACAATAACATAGACCTACTGTAGGACCCATAACTTCACCTAACAACATATACCTACTGTAGGACCATAACTTCACCTAACAATAACATAGACCTACTGTAGGACCCATAACTTCACCTAACAACATAGACCAACTGTAGGACCCATAACTTGACCTAACAACATAGACCTACTGTAGGACCATAACTTCACCTAACAACATAGACCTACTGTAGGACCCATAACTTCACCTAACAACATAGACCAACTGTAGGACCCATAACTTCACCTAACAACATAGACCTACTGTAGGACCCATAACTTCAACTAACAATATAGACCTACTGTAAGACCCATAACTTCACATACCAATATAGACCTACTGTAAGACCCATAACTTCACATAACAATAACATAGACCTACTGTAGGACCCATAACTTCACCTAACAACATATACCTACTGTAGGACCCATAACTTCACCTAACAATAACATAGACCTACTGTAGGACCCATAACTTCACCTAACAACATAGACCTACTGTAGGACCCATAACTTCACCTAACAATATAGACCTACTGTAAGACCCATAACTTCACATACCAATATAGATCTACTGTAAGACCCATAACTTCACATAACAATAACATAGACCTACTGTAAGACCCATAACTTCACCTAACAACATAGACCTACTGTAGGACCCATAACTTCACCTAACAACATAGACCTACTGTAGGACCCATAACTTCACCTAACAACATAGACCTACTGTAAGACCCATAACTTCACCTAACAACATAGACCTACTGTAGGACCCATAACTTCACCTAACAACATAGACCTACTGTAGGACCCATAACTTCACCTAACAACATAGACCTACTGTAGGACCCATAACTTCACCTAACAACATATACCTACTGTAGGACCCATAACTTCACTTAACAACAACATATACCTACTGTAGGACCCATAACTTCACTTAACAACAACATAGACCTACTGTAGGACCCATAACTTCACCTAAAAACATAGACTTACTGTAGGACCCATAACTTCACCTAAAAATATAGACCTACTGTAAGACCCATAACTTCACATACCAATATAGACCTACTGTAAGACCCATAACTTCACATAACAATAACATAGACCTACTGTAGGACCCATAACTTCACCTAACAACATAGACCTACTGTAGGACCCATAACTTCACCTAACAATAACATAGACCTACTGTAGGACCCATAATTTCACCTAACAACATAGACCTACTGTAGGACCCATAACTTCACCTAACAATATAGACCTACTGTAAGACCCATAACTTCACATACCAATATAGATCTACTGTAAGACCCATAACTTCACATAACAATAACATAGACCTACTGTAAGACCCATAACTTCACCTAACAACATAGACCTACTGTAGGACCCATAACTTCACCTAACAATAACATAGACCTACTGTAGGACCCATAACTTCACCTAACAACAACACAGACCTACTGTAGGACCCATATCTTCACCTAACAATAACATAGACCTACTGTAGGACCCATAACTTCACCTAACAACATAGACCTACTGTAGGACCCATAACTTCACCTAACAATATAGACCTACTGTAAGACCCATAACTTCACATACCAATATAGACCTACTGTAAGACCCATAACTTCACATAACAATAACATAGACCTACTGTAGGACCCATAACTTCACCTAACAACATAGACCTACTGTAGTACCCATAACTTCACCTAACAACATAGACCTACTGTAGTACCCATAACTTCACCTAATAACAACATAGACCTACTGTAGGACCCATAACTTCACCTAACAACATAGACCTACTGTAGGACCCATAACTTCACCTAACAATATAGACCTACTGTAAGACCCATAACTTCACATACCAATATAGACCTACTGTAAGACCCATAACTTCACCTAACAACATATACCTACTGTAGTACCCATAACTTCACCTAACAACATAGACCTACTGTAGGACCCATAACTTCACCTAACAATATATACCTACTGTAGGACCCATAACTTCACTTAACAACAACATAGACCTACTGTAGGACCCATAACTTCACCTAACAATAACATAGACCTACTGTAGGACCCATAACTTCACCTAACAACATATACCTACTGTAGGACCCATAACTTCACTTAACAACAACATAGACCTACTGTAGGACCCATAACTTCACCTAACAACATAGACCTACTGTAGGACCCATAACTTCACCTAACAATAACATAGACCTACTGTAGGACCCATAACTTCACCTAACAACATAGACCTACTGTAGGACCCATAACTTCACCTAACAATATAGACCTACTGTAAGACCCATAACTTCACATACCAATATAGATCTACTGTAAGACCCATAACTTCACATAACAATAACATAGACCTACTGTAAGACCCATAACTTCACCTAACAACATAGACCTACTGTAGGACCCATAACTTCACCTAACAATAACATAGACCTACTGTAGGACCCATAACTTCACCTAACAACAACACAGACCTACTGTAGGACCCATATCTTCACCTAACAATAACATAGACCTACTGTAGGACCCATAACTTCACCTAACAACATAGACCTACTGTAGGACCCATAACTTCACCTAACAATAACATAGACCTACTGTAGGACCCATAACTTCACCTAACAACATAGACCTACTGTAGGACCCATAACTTCACCTAACAATATAGAGCTACTGTAAGACCCATAACTTCACATACCAATATAGACCTACTGTAAGACCCATACTTCACATAACAATAACATAGGCCTACTGTAGGACCCATAACTTCACCTAACAACATAGACCTACTGTAGTACCCATAACTTCACCTAACAACATAGACCTACTGTAGTACCCATAACTTCACCTAATAACAACATAGACCTACTGTAGGACCCATAACTTCACCTAACAACATAGACCTACTGTAGGACCCATAACTTCACCTAACAATATAGACCTACTGTAAGACCCATAACTTCACATACCAATATAGACCTACTGTAAGACCCATAACTTCACATAACAATAACATAGACCTACTGTAGGACCCATAACTTCACCTAACAATATATACCTACTGTAGTACCCATAACTTCACCTAACAACATAGACCTACTGTAGGACCCATAACTTCACCTAACAATAACATAGACCTACTGTAGGACCCATAACTTCACCTAACAACATAGACCTACTGTAGGACCCATAACTTCACCTAACAATATAGACCTACTGTAAGACCCATAACTTCACATACCAATATAGATCTACTGTAAGACCCATAACTTCACATAACAATAACATAGACCTACTGTAAGACCCATAACTTCACCTAACAACATAGACCTACTGTAGGACCCATATCTTCACCTAACAACATAGACCTACTGTAGGACCCATAACTTCACCTAACAACATAGACCTACTGTAGGACCCATAACTTCACCTAACAATATAGACCTACTGTAAGACCCATAACTTCACATACCAATATAGACCTACTGTAAGACCCATAACTTCACATAACAATAACATAGACCTACTGTAGGACCCATAACTTCACCTAACAACATAGACCTACTGTAGTACCCATAACTTCACCTAACAACATAGACCAACTGTAGGACCCATAACTTGACCTAACAACATAGACCTACTGTAGGACCATAACTTCACCTAACAACATAGACCTACTGTAGGACCCATAACTTCACCTAACAACATAGACCAACTGTAGGACCCATAACTTCACCTAACAACATAGACCTACTGTAGGACCCATAACTTCACCTAACAATATAGACCTACTGTAAGACCCATAACTTAACATACCAATATAGACCTACTGTAAGACCCATAACTTCACATAACAATAACATAGACCTACTGTAGGACCCATAACTTCACCTAACAACATATACCTACTGTAGGACCCATAACTTCACCTAACAATAACATAGACCTACTGTAGGACCCATAACTTCACCTAACAACATAGACCTACTGTAGGACCCATAACTTCACCTAACAATATAGACCTACTGTAAGACCAATAACTTCACATACCAATATAGATCTACTGTAAGACCCATAACTTCACATAACAATAACATAGACCTACTGTAAGACCCATAACTTCACCTAACAACATAGACCTACTGTAGGACCCATAACTTCACCTAACAACATAGACCTACTGTAGGACCCATAACTTCACCTAACAACATAGACCTACTGTAAGACCCATAACTTCACCTAACAACATAGACCTACTGTAGGACCCATAACTTCACCTAACAACATAGACCTACTGTAGGACCCATAACTTCACCTAACAACATAGACCTACTGTAGGACCCATAACTTCACCTAACAACATATACCTACTGTAGGACCCATAACTTCACTTAACAACAACATATACCTACTGTAGGACCCATAACTTCACTTAACAACAACATAGACCTACTGTAGGACCCATAACTTCACCTAAAAACATAGACTTACTGTAGGACCCATAACTTCACCTAACAATATAGACCTACTGTAAGACCCATAACTTCACATACCAATATAGACCTACTGTAAGACCCATAACTTCACATAACAATAACATAGACCTACTGTAGGACCCATAACTTCACCTAACAACATAGACCTACTGTAGGACCCATAACTTCACCTAACAATAACATAGACCTACTGTAGGACCCATAACTTCACCTAACAACATAGACCTACTGTAGGACCCATAACTTCACCTAACAATATAGACCTACTGTAAGACCCATAACTTCACATACCAATATAGATCTACTGTAAGACCCATAACTTCACATAACAATAACATAGACCTACTGTAAGACCCATAACTTCACCTAACAACATAGACCTACTGTAGGACCCATAACTTCACCTAACAATAACATAGACCTACTGTAGGACCCATAACTTCACCTAACAACAACACAGACCTACTGTAGGACCCATATCTTCACCTAACAATAACATAGACCTACTGTAGGACCCATAACTTCACCTAACAACATAGACCTACTGTAGGACCCATAACTTCACCTAACAATATAGACCTACTGTAAGACCCATAACTTCACATACCAATATAGACCTACTGTAAGACCCATAACTTCACATAACAATAACATAGACCTACTGTAGGACCCATAACTTCACCTAACAACATAGACCTACTGTAGTACCCATAACTTCACCTAACAACATAGACCTACTGTAGTACCCATAACTTCACCTAATAACAACATAGACCTACTGTAGGACCCATAACTTCACCTAACAACATATACCTACTGTAGTACCCATAACTTCACCTAACAACATAGACCTACTGTAGGACCCATAACTTCACCTAACAATATATACCTACTGTAGGACCCATAACTTCACTTAACAACAACATAGACCTACTGTAGGACCCATAACTTCACCTAACAATAACATAGACCTACTGTAGGACCCATAACTTCACCTAACAACATATACCTACTGTAGGACCCATAACTTCACTTAACAACAACATAGACCTACTGTAGGACCCATAACTTCACCTAACAACATAGACCTACTGTAGGACCCATAACTTCACCTAACAATAACATAGACCTACTGTAGGACCCATAACTTCACCTAACAACATAGACCTACTGTAGGACCCATAACTTCACCTAACAATATAGACCTACTGTAAGACCCATAACTTCACATACCAATATAGATCTACTGTAAGACCCATAACTTCACATAACAATAACATAGACCTACTGTAAGACCCATAACTTCACCTAACAACATAGACCTACTGTAGGACCCATAACTTCACCTAACAATAACATAGACCTACTGTAGGACCCATAACTTCACCTAACAACAACACAGACCTACTGTAGGACCCATATCTTCACCTAACAATAACATAGACCTACTGTAGGACCCATAACTTCACCTAACAACATAGACCTACTGTAGGACCCATAACTTCACCTAACAATAACATAGACCTACTGTAGGACCCATAACTTCACCTAACAACATAGACCTACTGTAGGACCCATAACTTCACCTAACAATATAGACCTACTGTAAGACCCATAACTTCACATACCAATATAGACCTACTGTAAGACCCATACTTCACATAACAATAACATAGACCTACTGTAGGACCCATAACTTCACCTAACAACATAGACCTACTGTAGTACCCATAACTTCACCTAACAACATAGACCTACTGTAGTACCCATAACTTCACCTAATAACAACATAGACCTACTGTAGGACCCATAACTTCACCTAACAACATAGACCTACTGTAGGACCCATAACTTCACCTAACAATATAGACCTACTGTAAGACCCATAACTTCACATACCAATATAGACCTACTGTAAGACCCATAACTTCACATAACAATAACATAGACCTACTGTAGGACCCATAACTTCACCTAACAATATAGACCTACTGTAGTACCCATAACTTCACCTAACAACATAGACCTACTGTAGGACCCATAACTTCACCTAACAATAACATAGACCTACTGTAGGACCCATAACTTCACCTAACAACATAGACCTACTGTAGGACCCATAACTTCACCTAACAATATAGACCTACTGTAAGACCCATAACTTCACATACCAATATAGATCTACTGTAAGACCCATAACTTCACATAACAATAACATAGACCTACTGTAAGACCCATAACTTCACCTAACAACATAGACCTACTGTATGACCCATAACTTCACCTAACAATAACATAGACCTACTGTAGGACCCATAACTTCACCTAACAACAACACAGACCTACTGTAGGACCCATATCTTCACCTAACAATAACATAGACCTACTGTAGGACCCATAACTTCACCTAACAACATAGACCTACTGTAGGACCCATAACTTCACCTAACAATAACATAGACCTACTGTAGGACCCATAACTTCACCTAACAACATAGACCTACTGTAGGACCCATAACTTCACCTAACAATATAGACCTACTGTAAGACCCATAACTTCACATACCAATATAGACCTACTGTAAGACCCATAACTTCACATAACAATAACATAGACCTACTGTAGGACCCATAACTTCACCTAACAACATAGACCTACTGTAGTACCCATAACTTCACCTAACAACATAGACCTACTGTAGTACCCATACCTTCACCTAATAACAACATAGACCTACTGTAGGACCCATAACTTCACCTAACAACATAGACCTACTGTAGGACCCATAACTTCACCTAACAATATAGACCTACTGTAAGACCCATAACTTCACATACCAATATAGACCTACTGTAAGACCCATAACTTCACATAACAATAACATAGACCTACTGTAGGACCCATAACTTCACCTAACAACATATACCTACTGTAGTACCCATAACTTCACCTAACAACATAGACCTACTGTAGTACCCATAACTTCACCTAACAACAACACAGACCTACTGTAGGACCCAAGAATACTTTGTGAATAATCCCACTAGGCTACACTGTAATGTGTTGTCATTCTAAATGCCCTGAATAAAGGAAAACAGCTCTGTGTGTTGTGCCAAAGCCTCTCCATCAAGAAACAGTCCTCTACACATTATGTGGAAAGTATCCCTGTGTCCAAACTGACACACAGAAACATATAAAACATGACCACATTACCTTGATGCTTTCTGTTAGATCTAACGAGACCCTACTGTAAACCAATCAGACCCTACTGTAAATCAATCACACCCTACTGTAAATCAATCAGACCCTACTGTAAATCAATCAGACCCTACTGTAAACCAATCAGACCCTACTGTAAATCAATCAGACCCTACTGTAAATCAATCAGACCCTACTGTAAATCAATCAGACTAAACCCTACTGTAAACCAATCAGACCCTACTGTAAACCAATCAGACCCTACTGTAAATCAATCAGACCCTACTGTAAACCAATCAGACTAAACTCTACTGTAAATCAATCAGACCCTACTGTAAATCAATCAGACAATAACACATTATAAACATCCATTTGTTAGGGATATTGGATCCAACGTGGAGAACGGCATTAACTGTCTTTCCTGGCATAACGAATGAGATGCCAAGATATTCTAGACATTCCTTCTGAACAACGTTTTCACCGCACTTTGGCTGTTGCATCGCGTGCCGTTTGTCACCTTCAATCAAGTTAAGGCGACTCTCAGAAGCATTGGATTTTGCGAACGGTGAAATGTACGATTTCTGTGGCCATGAAAACTGTTTTTTCCAAGCGTAACATAAGGAGACACTAAAATGTTACGTAGGTAGAGCGCATTTCAGAGATCTGAATACAAAACACTGTCCGACAGCAAGATCCAGTATTTAAGATGGAGTTCATCATATGACAAGCTTAACGTTATGACTATAACTACTGTTCCCTGAAGGAGGGAAACTAGGTACAACATACTATTAAATCTGCGACTCGCCTTCCACAGGTGACGAGCCTGAGGTTCGGATTAATTCCTTCAATTTAATACCGCTCTTCACCGAACCCAGGAACGGGCGGTGCGGGGCCAAACAGGTGTTGTTCCTTGTTAAGTTAAAAGTCATCACATTACTTTCCGTTTCAGTCGGTCAACTTCGGTACAACATACTATGGGGAAATAGAATCCCGCCCCAGACCAACCCCAACGGATACTAAATGAAAAGGCTCATTGCAGACCACCCAGACCTGACCCAGCAAGATGCGGCAGTCTGGGTATTTCACACATGGTGCGCTGCCTAGTGACTTCCCCCAGCTGTTAGCACACTGGGAGCAGTGACGTCCAAGTCTCCCCCAGCTGTTAGCACACTGGGAGCAGTGACGTCCATGTCTCCCCCAGCTGTTAGCTGTTAGCACACTGGGAGCAGTGACGTCCAAGTCTCCCCCAGCTGTTAGCACACTGGGAGCAGTGACGTCCAAGTCTTCCCCAGCTGTTAGCACACTGGGAGCAGTGACGTCCAAGTCTTCACCAGCTGTTAGCACACTGGGAGCAGTGACGTCCAAGTCTCCCCCAGCTGTTAGCTGTTAGCACACTGGGAGCAGTGACGTCCAAGTCTCCCCCAGCTGTTAGCTGTTAGCACACTGGGAGCATTGACGTCCAAGTCTCCCCCAGCTGTTAGCACACTGGGAGCAGTGATGTCCAAGTCTCCCCCAGCTGTTAGCACACTGGGAGCAGTGACGTCCAAGTCTCCCCCAGCTGTTAGCACACTGGGAGCAGTGACGTCCAAGTCTTCCCCAGCTGTTAGCACACTGGGAGCAGTGACGTCCAAGTCTTCCCCAGCTGTTAGCACACTGGGAGCAGTGACGTCCAAGTCTCCCCCAGCTGTTAGCACACTGGGAGCAGTGACGTCCAAGTCTTCCCCAGCTGTTAGCACACTGGGAGCAGTGACGTCCAAGTCTCCCCCAGCTGTTAGCACACTGGGAGCAGTGACAAACAAGTCTCCCCCAGCTGTTAGCACACTGGGAGCAGTGACGTCCAAGTCTCCCCCAGCTGTTAGCACACTGGGAGCAGTGACGTCCAAGTCTCCCCCAGCTGTTAGCACACTGGGAGCAGTGACGTCCAAGTCTCCCCCAGCTGTTAGCACACTGGGAGCAGTGACGTCCAAGTCTCCCCCACCTCCCGAGTGGCGCAGTGGTCTAAGGCACTGCATCGCAGTGCTAGCTGTGTCACTAGAGATCCTGGTTCGAATCCAGGCTCTGTCGTAGCCGGCCGCGACCGGGAGACCCATGGGGTGGCGCACAATTGGCCCAGCGTTGTCCAGGGTAGGGGAGGGAATGGCCGGCAGGGATGTAGCTCAGTTGGTAGTGGGTTCGATTCCCACGGGGGGTATAAAAAATAATGTATGCACTAACTGTAAGTCCCTCTGGATAAGAGCGTCTGCTAAATGACTAAAATGTAAATGTAAATGTAATGTTAGCATACTGGGAGCAGTGACGTCCAAGTGGTAAAACCTCACAGAAATGTGTGGTGATGCCCAACTCGCCGCAGCGCAAATACCTCCTACAGTCAAACCTTTAAATATCACCCAAGACGTTGCCAGACCCCTGGTGGAGTGGGAGCGTACACCTCTGGGTAACCTTTGACCCTTGCTGCTATACGCCAGTGGGAGAGAGACCCCTGGTGGAGTGGGAGCGTACACCGCTGGGTAACCTTTGACCCTTGCTGCTATACGCCAGTGGGAGAGAGACCCCTGGTGGAGTGGGAGCGTACACCGCTGGGTAACCTTTGACCCTTGCTGCTATACGCCAGTGGGAGAGAGACCCCTGGTGGAGTGGGAGCGTTCACCGCTGGGTAACCTTTGACCCTTGCTGCTATACGCCAGTGGGACAGAGACCCCTGGTGGAGTGGGAGCGTTCACCGCTGGGTAACCTTTGACCCTTGCTGCTATACGCCAGTGGGAGAGAGACCCCTGGTGGAGTGGGAGTGTACACCGCTGGGTAACCTTTGACCCTTGCTGCTATACGCCAGTGGGAGAGAGACACCTGGTGGAGTGGGAGCGTACACCGCTGGGTAACCTTTGACCCTTGCTGCTATACGCCAGTGGGAGAGAGACCCTTGGTGGAGTGGGAGCGTACACCGCTGGGTAACCTTTGACCCTTGCTGCTATACGCCAGTGGGAGAGAGACCCCTGATGGAGTGGGAGCGTTCACCGCTGGGTAACCTTTGACCCTTGCTGCTATACGCCAGTGGGAGAGAGACCCCTGGTGGAGTGGGAGCGTTCACCGCTGGGTAACCTTTGACCCTTGCTGCTATACGCCAGTGGGAGAGAGACCCCTGGTGGAGTGGGAGCGTACACCGCTGGGTAACCTTTGACCCTTGCTGCTATACGCCAGTGGGAGAGAGACACCTGGTGGAGTGGGAGCGTACACCGCTGGGTAACCTTTGACCCTTGCTGCTATACGCCAGTGGGAGAGAGACCCCTGGTGGAGTGGGAGCGTACACCGCTGGGTAACCTTTGACCCTTGCTGCTATACGCCAGTGGGAGAGAGACCCTGTTTAGGGAGCGCCCTACCGTGAGCCTGAATATCCCCAATATTTTCCGTCACCCCTCTGTCAAAAAGGTACCCAAGCTTGGACAGTTACAGAACACACGTCACCTGTACTTGACTGACATCTCCGGCAATAGGTTGGGTTCTATCAAACCCATTCTGTCCAACCTCAGAGGAGTCTGATAAATCCTATTGAATCAGCTTGGACCGGGCATCTCTCATAGGGAGGAGCATCTGTTGTTCTGTTATATGAATCAGCTTGGACCGGGCATCTCTCACAGGGAGGAGCATCTGTTGTTCTGTTATATGAATCAGCTTGGACCGGGCATCTCTCACAGGGAGGAGCATCTGTTATACTGTTATATGAATCAGCTTGGACCGGGCATCTCCCATAGGGAGGAGCATCTGTTGTACTGTTATATTCCATTCCTCCTCTCCAAATGTTACCTCCAGGTCTTTTACCCATAAGGCCTTTAGGCCTTTACAAGGTCCATTAAATCCATCTATAAGGTGGCTGTATATATATATATATATATATATATATATATATATTAATAACAACCCTGCGGTATGTGGTCATTAACAAAGGATTTCTATCTTAACACTTATATCAGAATGTACAGGGAATTAGTTGTTATTCTGTCTTACCTTAAACATACAATCTCTAAGCTGGAGATATCTCCAAAAGTCTCTGTAAATTACACTTGCACCTTAGTTCTTCAAAAAGAGCTAAAAGTGTTTTCTTGACAACCAATGTTCTTTGTCCCCTTTCTAAACGAATCTTTCCAGAAAACCAAGTGTCCCCCCATTTTCCATGTAGGGTTGTTCCATAACGAAGCAGAGCTCGTCAAGAAAGGGGAAGATCTCTCTCTCTTATGAATCTGGGGACATTATCGGATTCTGCAGTCCCACCTTTTGTTGACTCAAATAATCTGATGCTCCGAATGGGGCATTAAGTTCCTCTTCCATGTCCACCCAAATTGGCCAATTAGAGTTCTCAATAAAGAGACTATTTTGGGCAGTTATAAAGGCTTCTTGATATAATTGCATGTTGGGGAACTTTCATTCTCCCTTCTCAGTCTTTGTCTGTAATCTCGCTAGTTTCATCCTGGCCCTTTTACAGGCCCAAATAAACGGAGCAATCATTCTGTCTATGGATTTAAAGGTGTAGACAGGTATGGACAGTGGTAACACGCGGATGACGTAATTCAGTTTAGGAGCTATGACCATCTTTAGAACCTGTATCCTACCCCATAATGAGATTTGTAGTTTATCCCAGTTTTTCAACTGGAGTGGAATGTTGTTCAATAGTGGGTCAAGGTTTTTAGAAATCTTGTTCCCTAGACCAGGATTTAAAGCGATCCCCAGGTACTTCAAGTTTTTAGGGACTCGTTGAAACCTCCAGTTGAGGAAGTCATTTCTCAGACGCTGTTTTGATAGGGGCATTACTTCAGATTTGGTCCAGTTTACTTTATAGCCCGATATCTCTGAAAATGCATTTACTAGGTCCGGTAAAAGAGATATGGAGAGTTGGGGGTCTGACATTAATAGTAATATATGTCGTCTGCATAAAGCAGTAGTTTATTCTCCTCCCATAGTAACCCCTTTGATTGACTGATGCAGCCTAATGGCTTCGGGCTAATGGTTCTAATGCTATAATAAATAGGCGAGGAGAGAGACAGTCACCTTGTCTCGTGCCTCACCCTACTGAAAATGGAGATGATCATTAGTCCGTTAGTGACTACTATGGATTTGGGGTCGTTGTACACACATTTAATAATATTCTGAAAGCCCTGTCCAAATCCAGATGTATTTAGAGTTTAAGGCAGGTAGTCCCAGCCCACCCTATCAAAGGCTTTCTCTGTGTCTAGGGATAAGGCTGTCACTGAAGTATCCAAATCTTTTGCCTTCCAGATGACATGGAGTCAGGTCAAGACCCTGGTGAGGACGACGAGCACACAGATGAGATTCCCTGAGACGGTTTCTGACAATTTGTGCAGAAATTATATTGGTTGCGCAGACCCACGCGTTTCATCGGCTGTCCGGGTGGCTGGTCTCAGATGATCCCGGAGGTGACCAAGCCAGATGTGGAGGTCCTCAAAACTTGAGACATCTGTGGCATTGTGTTCTGTGACTAAACTGCACATTTTAGAGTGGTCTTTTATTGTCCCCAGCACAAGGTGCACCTGTGTAATGATCATGCTGTTTAATCAGCTTCTTGATATACCACACCTGTCAGGTGGATGGATTATCTTGGCAAAGGAGAAATGTTCACTAACAGGGATGTAAACAAATGTGTGCACAAAATTTGAGAGAAATAAGCTTTTTGTGCGTGTGGAACATTTCTGGGATCTTTTATTTCAGCTCATGAAACATGGGACCAACACTTTACATGTTGCGTTTCTATTTTTGTTCAGTATATTTGTCCAGCCTTTGCTGATCTGCCAGCAGATGTGCATAATATGCTGCGACCCTTAATGAAAAGGTATTTAATAACTGCAAATAACAAAAATGTAGCTAAACTTAAAACATGTTTTAAATTTTTTTGCACTGCATGTTTCACCGGTGCGGTTGAATGCAGCATTGCTGTGTGGTGCAGTCAAAATGTATTGTAGTCGAGTCTAGAATGTTGCTGTAATAGACCTACATGTTTCTCCTTTGCACGGTGTTTTGTTGAACGTTTAGTTTTCTGGTTCTTCATTGTCAAGCTTTAAAAACCGAAGCCAGACTGAAACATTTCCAGTAGCCTAGGACTGTAGCGTGTGTCTGTACCCTTTCCCTCCGCTGACCGCTCTAAACGGGACACACGAAAGCAGCGCAACTGACGTTGAATTCACCGATGCGAACAGAACAGGCTGTAATTTCATAAAGTAGATGACTCAACTTTTGACTCATTTATACTCGCTTGTGTGTCCTATTGTCCTTTAGTAGTAAACCCGCGTGTGAATCCTTTATCTTTTCAGTATAATTTTTTTATACATTTATCCTACAACATGTTTAAACTTTCGGTCTGGTAGATACCATTAGTGATATGATCCAGTGTTTTGGCTGGCTCGTGTGTGGGTCTGTGTGTGGATCTGGGAGGAGGGGTATGTCTGTCGCAATGCACTGACGTTTGGTGTGCAGCACTTTGGCAGTGCTTGCTGGGAGTTGTAGTGCAGTCCATCATGGGCGGTATGTATAGAAGCGGGCCAAAATGTTTTGACAACACAAATAACTTCGCGGGCCGGATAGAAATGTGTCACAGGGACCTCCCGAGAGGCGCAGGGACCCTAAGGTCTAAAGGTCACTGCCTCCCGAGAGGCGCAGGGACACTAAGGTCTAAAGGTCTAAAGGTCACTGCCTCCCGAGAGGCGCAGGGACCTAAGGTCTAAAGGTCACTGCCTCCCGAGAGGCGCAGGGACCTAAGGTCTAAAGGTCACTGCCTCCCGAGAGGCGCAGGGACCCTAAGGTCTAAAGGTCTAAAGGTCACTGCCTCCCGAGAGGCGCAGGGACCTAAGGTCTAAAGGTCTAAAGGTCACTGCCTCCCGAGAGGCGCAGGGACCTAAGGTCTAAAGGTCACTGCCTCCCGAGAGGCGCAGGGACCTAAGGTCTAAAGGTCACTGCCTCCCGAGAGGCGCAGGGACCTAAGGTCTAAAGGTCACTGCCTCCCGAGAGGCGCAGGGACCTAAGGTCTAAAGGTCTAAAGGTCACTGCCTCCCGAGAGGCGCAGGGACCTAAGGTCTAAAGGTCACTGCCTCCCGAGAGGCGCAGGGACCTAAGGTCTAAAGGTCTAAAGGTCACTGCATCCCGAGAGGCGCAGGGACTTAAGGTCTAAAGGTCTAAAGGTCACTGCCTCCCGAGAGGCGCAGGGACCTAAGGTCTAAAGGTCACTGCCTCCCGAGAGGCGCAGGGACCTAAGGTCTAAAGGTCTAAAGGTCACTGCCTCCCGAGAGGCGCAGGGACCTAAGGTCTAAAAGTCTAAAGGTCTAAAGGTCACTGCCTCCCGAGAGGCGCAGGGACCTAAGGTCTAAAGGTCTAAAGGTCACTGCCTCCCGAGAGGCGCAGGGACCTAAGGTCTAAAGGTCTAAAGGTCACTGCCTCCAGAGAGGCGCAGGGACCTAAGGTCTAAAGGTCTAAAGGTCTAAAGGTCACTGCCTCCAGAGAGGCGCAGGGACCTAAGGTCTAAAGGTCTAAAGGTCTAAAGGTCACTGCCTCCCGAGAGGCGCAGGGACCTAAGGTCTAAAGGTCTAAAGGTCTAAAGGTCACTGCCTCCCGAGAGGCGCAGGGACCTAAGGTCTAAAGTTCTAAAGGTCACTGCCTCCCGAGAGGCGCAGGGACCTAAGGTCTAAAGGTCTAAAGGTCACTGCCTCCCGAGAGGCGCAGGGACCTAAGGTCTAAAGGTCTAAAGGTCACTGCCTCCCGAGAGGCGCCGGGACCTAAGGTCTAAAGGTCTAAAGGTCTAAAGGTCACTGCCTCCCGAGAGGCGCAGGGACCTAAGGTCTAAAGGTCTAAAGGTCTAAAGGTCACTGCCTCCCGAGAGGCGCAGGGACCTAAGGTCTAAAGGTCTAAAGGTCACTGCCTCCAGAGAGGCGCAGGGACCTAAGGTCTAAAGGTCTAAAGGTCACTGCCTCCCGAGAGGCGCAGGGACCTAAGGTCTAAAGGTCTAAAGGTCTAAAGGTCACTGCCTCCCGAGGGGCGCAGGGACCTAAGGTCTAAAGGTCTAAAGGTCACTGCCTCCCGAGAGGCGCAGGGACATAAGGTCTAAAGGTCTAAAGGTCTAAAGGTCACTGCCTCCCGAGAGGCGCAGGGACCTAAGGTCTAAAGGTCTAAAGGTCACTGCCTCCCGAGAGGCGCAGGGACCTAAGGTCTAAAGGTCTAAAGGTCTAAAGGTCACTGCCTCCCGAGAGGCGCAGGGACCTAAGGTCTAAAGGTCTAAAGGTCACTGCCTCCCGAGAGGCGCAGGGACCTAAGGTCTAAAGGTCTAAAGGTCACTGCCTCCCGAGAGGCGCAGGGACCTAAGGACTAAAGGTCTAAAGGTCACTGCCTCCCGAGAGGCGCAGGGACCTAAGGTCTAAAGGTCTAAAGGTCACTGCCTCCCGAGAGGCGCAGGGACCTAAGGTCTAAAGGTCTAAAGGTCACTGCCTCCCGAGAGGCGCAGGGATCTAAGGTCTAAAGGTCTAAAGGTCACTGCCTCCCGAGAGGCGCAAAGACCTAAGGTCTAAAGATCTAAAGGTCACTGCCTCCCGAGAGGCGCAGGGACCTAAGGTCTAAAGGTCTAAAGGTCACTGCCTCCCGAGAGGCGCAGGGACCTAAGGTCTAAAGGTCTAAAGGTCACTGCCTCCCGAGAGGTGCAGGGACCTAAGGTCTAAAGGTCTAAAGGTCTAAAGGTCACTGCCTCCCGAGAGGCGCAGGGACCTAAGGTCTAAAGGTCTAAAGGTCACTGCCTCCCGAGAGGCGCAGGGACCTAAGGTCCAAAGGACTAAAGGTCTAAAGGTCACTGCCTTCCGAGAGGCGCAGGGACCTAAGGTCTAAAGGTCTAAAGGTCACTGCCTCCCGAGAGGCGCAGGGACCTAAGGTCTAAAGGTCTAAAGGTCACTGCCTCCTGAGAGGCGCAGGGACCTAAGGTCTAAAGGTCTAAAGGTCACTGCCTCCCGAGAGGCGCAGGGACCTAAGGTCTAAAGGTCTAAAGGTCACTGCCTCCCGAGAGGCGCAGGGACCTAAGGTCTAAAGGTCTAAAGGTCACTGCCTCCCGAGAGGCACAGGGACCTAAGGACTAAAGGTCACTGCCTCCCGAGAGGCGCAGGGACCTAAGGTCTAAAGGTCTAAAGGTCACTGCCTCCCGAGAGGCGCAAGGACCTAAGGTCTAAAGGTCTAAAGGTCACTGCCTCCCGAGAGGCGCAGGGACCTAAGGTCTAAAGGTCTAAAGGTCTAAAGGTCACTGCCTCCCGAGAGGCGCAGGGACCTAAGGTCTAAAGGTCTAAAGGTCACTGCCTCCCGAGAGGCGCAGGGACCTAAGGTCTAAAGGTCACTGCCTCCCGAGAGGCGCAGGGACCTAAGGTCTAAAGGTCTAAAGGTCACTGCCTCCCGAGAGGCGCAGGGACCTAAGGTCTAAAGGTCTAAAGGTCACTGCCTCCCGAGAGGCGCAGGGACCTAAGGTCTAAAGGTCTAAAGGTCTAAAGGTCACTGCCTCCCGAGAGGCGCAGGGACCCTAAGGTCTAAAGGTCTAAAGGTCACTGCCTCCCGAGAGGCGCAGGGACCTAAGGTCTAAAGGTCTAAAGGTCACTGCCTCCCGAGAGGCGCAGGGACCCTAAGGTCTAAAGGTCACTGCCTCCCGAGAGGCGCAGGGACCTAAGGTCTAAAGGTCTAAAGGTCTAAAGGTCACTGCCTCCCGAGGGGCGCAGGGACCTAAGGTCTAAAGGTCTAAAGGTCACTGCCTCCCGAGAGGCGCAGGGACATAAGGTCTAAAGGTCTAAAGGTCACTGCCTCCCGAGAGGCGCAGGGACCTAAGGTCTAAAGGTCTAAAGGTCTAAAGGTCACTGCCTCCCGAGAGGCGCAGGGACCTAAGGTCTAAAGGTCTAAAGGTCACTGCCTCCCGAGAGGCGCAGGGACCTAAGGTCTAAAGGTCTAAAGGTCTAAAGGTCACTGCCTCCCGAGAGGCGCAGGGACCTAAGGTCTAAAGGTCTAAAGGTCACTGCCTCCCGAGAGGCGCAGGGACCTAAGGTCTAAAGGTCTAAAGGTCACTGCCTCCCGAGAGGCGCAGGGACCTAAGGACTAAAGGTCTAAAGGTCACTGCCTCCCGAGAGGCGCAGGGACCTAAGGTCTAAAGGTCTAAAGGTCACTGCCTCCCGAGAGGCGCAGGGACCTAAGGTCTAAAGGTCTAAAGGTCACTGCCTCCCGAGAGGCGCAGGGATCTAAGGTCTAAAGGTCTAAAGGTCACTGCCTCCCGAGAGGCGCAAGGACCTAAGGTCTAAAGATCTAAAGGTCACTGCCTCCCGAGAGGCGCAGGGACCTAAGGTCTAAAGGTCTAAAGGTCACTGCCTCCCGAGAGGCGCAGGGACCTAAGGTCTAAAGGTCTAAAGGTCACTGCCTCCCGAGAGGTGCAGGGACCTAAGGTCTAAAGGTCTAAAGGTCTAAAGGTCACTGCCTCCCGAGAGGCGCAGGGACCTAAGGTCTAAAGGTCTAAAGGTCTAAAGGTCACTGCCTCCCGAGAGGCGCAGGGACCTAAGGTCCAAAGGACTAAAGGTCTAAAGGTCACTGCCTTCCGAGAGGCGCAGGGACCTAAGGTCTAAAGGTCTAAAGGTCACTGCCTCCCGAGAGGCGCAGGGACCTAAGGTCTAAAGGTCTAAAGGTCACTGCCTCCTGAGAGGCGCAGGGACCTAAGGTCTAAAGGTCTAAAGGTCACTGCCTCCCGAGAGGCGCAGGGACCTAAGGTCTAAAGGTCTAAAGGTCACTGCCTCCCGAGAGGCGCAGGGACCTAAGGTCTAAAGGTCTAAAGGTCACTGCCTCCCGAGAGGCACAGGGACCTAAGGACTAAAGGTCACTGCCTCCCGAGAGGCGCAGGGACCTAAGGTCTAAAGGTCTAAAGGTCACTGCCTCCCGAGAGGCGCAAGGACCTAAGGTCTAAAGGTCTAAAGGTCACTGCCTCCCGAGAGGCGCAGGGACCTAAGGTCTAAAGGTCTAAAGGTCTAAAGGTCACTGCCTCCCGAGAGGCGCAGGGACCTAAGGTCTAAAGGTCTAAAGGTCACTGCCTCCCGAGAGGCGCAGGGACCTAAGGTCTAAAGGTCACTGCCTCCCGAGAGGCGCAGGGACCTAAGGTCTAAAGGTCTAAAGGTCACTGCCTCCCGAGAGGCGCAGGGACCTAAGGTCTAAAGGTCTAAAGGTCACTGCCTCCCGAGAGGCGCAGGGACCTAAGGTCTAAAGGTCTAAAGGTCTAAAGGTCACTGCCTCCCGAGAGGCGCAGGGACCCTAAGGTCTAAAGGTCTAAAGGTCACTGCCTCCCGAGAGGCGCAGGGACCTAAGGTCTAAAGGTCTAAAGGTCACTGCCTCCCGAGAGGCGCAGGGACCCTAAGGTCTAAAGGTCACTGCCTCCCGAGAGGCGCAGGGACCTAAGGTCTAAAGGTCTAAAGGTCTAAAGGTCACTGCCTCCCGAGGGGCGCAGGGACCTAAGGTCTAAAGGTCTAAAGGTCACTGCCTCCCGAGAGGCGCAGGGACATAAGGTCTAAAGGTCTAAAGGTCACTGCCTCCCGAGAGGCGCAGGGACCTAAGGTCTAAAGGTCACTGCCTCCCGAGAGGCACAGCGACCTAAGGTCTAAAGGTCTAAAGGTCTAAAGGTCACTGCCTCCCGAGAGGCGCAGGGACCTAAGGTCTAAAGGTCTAAAGGTCACTGCCTCCCGAGAGGCTCAGGGACCTAAGGTCTAAAGGTCTAAAGGTCACTGCCTCCCGAGAGGCGCAGGGACCTAAGGACTAAAGGTCTAAAGGTCACTGCCTCCCGAGAGGCGCAGGGACCTAAGGTCTAAAGGTCTAAAGGTCACTGCCTCCCGAGAGGCGCAGGGACCTAAGGTCTAAAGGTCTAAAGGTCACTGCCTCCCGAGAGGCGCAGGGATCTAAGGTCTAAAGGTCTAAAGGTCACTGCCTCCCGAGAGGCGCAAGGACCTAAGGTCTAAAGGTCTAAAGGTCACTGCCTCCCGAGAGGCGCAGGGACCTAAGGTCTAAAGGTCTAAAGGTCACTGCCTCCCGAGAGGCGCAGGGACCTAAGGTCTAAAGGTCTAAAGGTCACTGCCTCCCGAGAGGTGCAGGGCCCTAAGGTCTAAAGGTCTAAAGGTCTAAAGGTCACTGCCTCCCGAGAGGCGCAGGGACCTAAGGTCTAAAGGTCTAAAGGTCTAAAGGTCACTGCCTCCCGAGAGGCGCAGGGACCTAAGGTCCAAAGGACTAAAGGTCTAAAGGTCACTGCCTTCCGAGAGGCGCAGGGACCTAAGGTCTAAAGGTCTAAAGGTCACTGCCTCCCGAGAGGCGCAGGGACCTAAGGTCTAAAGGTCTAAAGGTCACTGCCTCCTGAGAGGCGCAGGGACCTAAGGTCTAAAGGTCTAAAGGTCTAAAGGTCACTGCCTCCCGAGAGGCGCAGGGACCTAAGGTCTAAAGGTCTAAAGGTCACTGCCTCCCGAGAGGCGCAGGGACCTAAGGTCTAAAGGTCACTGCCTCCCGAGAGGCGCAGGGACCTAAGGACTAAAGGTCACTGCCTCCCGAGAGGCGCAGGGACCTAAGGTCTAAAGGTCTAAAGGTCACTGCCTCCCGAGAGGCGCAAGGACCTAAGGTCTAAAGGTCTAAAGGTCACTGCCTCCCGAGAGGCGCAGGGACCTAAGGTCTAAAGGTCTAAAGGTCTAAAGGTCACTGCCTCCCGAGAGGCGCAGGGACCTAAGGTCTAAAGGTCTAAAGGTCACTGCCTCCCGAGAGGCGCAGGGACCTAAGGTCTAAAGGTCACTGCCTCCCGAGAGGCGCAGGGACCTAAGGTCTAAAGGTCTAAAGGTCACTGCCTCCCGAGAGGCGCAGGGACCTAAGGTCTAAAGGTCTAAAGGTCACTGCCTCCCGAGAGGCGCAGGGACCTAAGGTCTAAAGGTCTAAAGGTCTAAAGGTCACTGCCTCCCGAGAGGCGCAGGGACCCTAAGGTCTAAAGGTCTAAAGGTCACTGCCTCCCGAGAGGCGCAGGGACCTAAGGTCTAAAGGTCTAAAGGTCACTGCCTCCCGAGAGGCGCAGGGACCCTAAGGTCTAAAGGTCACTGCCTCCCGAGAGGCGCAGGGACCCTAAGGTCTAAAGGTCTAAAGGTCACTGCCTCCCGAGAGGCGCAGGGACCTAAGGTCTAAAGGTCTAAAGGTCACTGCCTCCCGAGAGGCGCAGAGACCTAAGGTCTAAAGGTCTAAAGGTCACTGCCTCCCGAGAGGCGCAGAGACCTAAGGTCTAAAGGTCTAAAGGTCACTGCCTCCCGAGAGGCGCAGGGACCCTAAGGTCTAAAGGTCACTGCCTCCCGAGAGGCGCAGGGACCCTAAGGTCTAAAGGTCTAAAGGTCTAAAGGTCACTGCCTCCCGAGAGGCGCAGGGACCTAAGGTCTAAAGGTCTAAAGGTCACTGCCTCCCGAGAGGCGCAGGGACCTAAGGTCTAAAGGTCTAAAGGTCTAAAGGTCACTGCCTCCCGAGAGGCGCAGGGACCTAAGGTCTAAAGGTCACTGCCTCCCGAGAGGCGCAGAGACCTAAGGTCTAAAGGTCACTGCCTCCCGAGAGGCGCAGGGACCTAAGGTCTAAAGGTCTAAAGGTCATTGCCTCCCGAGAGGCGCAGAGACCTAAGGTCTAAAGGCCTAAAGGTCACTGCCTCCCGAGAGGCGCAGGGTCTAAAGGTCTAAAGGTCTAAAGGTCACTGCCTCCCGAGAGGCGCAGGGACCTAAGGTCTAAAGGTCTAAAGGTCACTGCCTCCCGAGAGGCGCAGGGACCTAAGGTCTAAAGGTCTAAAGGTCACTGCCTCCCGAGAGGCGCAGGGACCTAAGGTCTAAAGGTCTAAAGGTCACTGCCTCCCGAGAGGCGCAGGGACCTAAGGTCTAAAGGTCTAAAGGTCACTGCCTCCCGAGAGGCGCAGGGACCTAAGGTCTAAAGGTCTAAAGGTCACTGCCTCCCGAGAGGCGCAGGGACCTAAGGTCTAAAGGTCTAAAGGTCTAAAGGTCACTGCCTCCCGAGAGGCGCAGGGACCTAAGGTCTAAAGGTCTAAAGGTCACTGCCTCCCGAGAGGCGCAGGGACCTAAGGTCTAAAGGTCTAAAGGTCACTGCCTCCCGAGAGGCGCAGGGACCTAAGGTCTAAAGGTCTAAAGGTCACTGCCTCCCGAGAGGCGCAGGGACCTAAGGTCTAAAGGTCTAAAGGTCACTGCCTCCCGAGAGGCGCAGGGACCTAAGGTCTAAAGGTCTAAAGGTCACTGCCTCCCGAGAGGCGCAGGGACCTAAGGTCTAAAGGTCTAAAGGTCACTGCCTCCCGAGAGGCGCAGGGACCTAAGGTCTAAAGGTCTAAAGGTCACTGCCTCCCGAGAGGCGCAGGGACCTAAGGTCTAAAGGTCTAAAGGTCTAAAGGTCACTGCCTCCCGAGAGGCGCAGGGACCTAAGGTCTAAAGGTCTAAAGGTCACTGCCTCCCGAGAGGCGCAGGGACCTAAGGTCTAAAGGTCTAAAGGTCTAAAGGTCACTGCCTCCCGAGAGGCGCAGGGACCTAAGGTCTAAAGGTCTAAAGGTCACTGCCTCCCGAGAGGCGCAGGGACCTAAGGTCTAAAGGTCTAAAGGTCACTGCCTCCCGAGAGGCGCAGGGACCTAAGGTCTAAAGGTCTAAAGGTCACTGCCTCCCGAGAGGCGCAGGGACCTAAGGTCTAAAGGTCTAAAGGTCTAAAGGTCACTGCCTCCCGAGAGGCGCAGGGACCTAAGGTCTAAAGGTCTAAAGGTCACTGCCTCCCGAGAGGCGCAGGGACCTAAGGTCTAAAGGTCTAAAGGTCTAAAGGTCACTGCCTCCCGAGAGGCGCAGGGACCTAAGGTCTAAAGGTCTAAAGGTCACTGCCTCCCGAGAGGCGCAGGGACCTAAGGTCTAAAGGTCTAAAGGTCTAAAGCACAGCTGAATACTTTCCGAATGCACTGAATATTTGCGACCGTTCGACTAAAACAATATTGGTCGACCAACAGCCTATCGACCAAACAATCAACCAGTCGACTAAATGGGGTCAGCCCTAATAGCCATTGATTCTTGAAGAATATAACTTATAAATGCCTCATATGTTCCAACTGTATTCCCCCATTATGTTTTATAAGCTTGTATAACGCCACTGGTTGTAAACAAACACTGTATAGCTTCAAACCTAGGTTAAAACTATGATTTTGACCTTATGGATGGCCAGTCCTTGTATTCATAGTGTAGTGAATTCCAGGGGTTAGCCCTGAGCTGGACTCAAACCTGGGTCCAGAGACTGTCAAGCCAACACCTTATAACTGTTATACCAAGATGTCTGAACTTCTTGATGAGGTCGCTAGGTTTTGGGTTAAGTCGCTCTGGATAAGAGCGTCTGCTAAATGACGTAAATGTAAAATGTAAATGTTGCTACAATCGCTTTCTCTGTGAATTTGAGAGTGGTTACATTTCTCCAACCTCCATCCCTCAGCTATTTACCAAACCAAGTCTCTGGGTCATTTTGTTGCTGTTTAAATCCTAGGATGTCCCTTAAAAAAGCCACACATCAATAATAATAATCATAATAATAATAATAATAATATGCCATTTAGCAGACGTTTTTATCCAAAGCAACTTACAGTCATGCATGCATACATTTTTGTGAATGGGTGGTCCCGGGGATCGAACCCACTACCCTGGCGTTACAAGCGCCGTGCTCTACCAGCTGAGCTACAGAGGACCAATCTGCAGTTCAAATAATAACAAAGCTGTCATTCTGCCACTGTTTTGGTAATAAGATGAGGATGGGACTGGAGAAATGTAACTACTCTCAAAATCATAGACAGACCTATGGATATATATAAATAATATAAAAGTCCAAATATGGATGTAGTAACTGCAAATTCCCCCTTTAACACCACACATCAGTTCAACAACTGCAGAGTTTGTGCCTCTGTTTTTAAGACAGTACTTACTAGTGTTAATCAGGGCCCGGTTTCTCAAAAGCATCTTACTGCTAAGTTCATCATTAGAACCATTGGATGCCTTAAGATGCCTTTGGGAAACCGGAACCAGATATCCAGTTTCCTCCTCTTCTTCCTCCTCCTTTTTCGATGTGACAGTCATCTCCTCCTCCTCTTCTTTCACTCTGAACGCGTCTTCCTCTTCTTTCACTGTAACATCCTCCTCCTCTTTCACTCTGAACGCGTCTTCCTCTTCTTTCACTGTAACGTCTTTCTCTTCTTCTTTCACGGTAACAGCTTCACCCTCTACTTGTTTTTGTATTGTAACATCCTCCTCTTCCTCCTCCTCTTTCACTAGAGCTTCTTTCTCCGTCCAGCAGACCTCCTCTTCTTTAGCAGGAGGAGAGTAGCTTAGTGAGCTCATGGTCGGGGATGTTAGCTAGCTAGGCTAGTGCTAACTTAACCAGCCAGCTAGCTGACCAATAACAACAATACCGTAAATATGAAATTAAATGGGATAACTAACTAGACGACAGAAGTGGGTTTAAAACACAGTGGCTAATATACACGAAAGCGTCTAAAGAGCTTTATTGGTTCGGCTATTTTGGCTAGCAAGCTACCGAGGTGTCTGACTAACTGTTGCTGCTGTTGAAAGAAGCGTCCCGTCCACTAGATTATACGTCACACTAGCAGAATAGCCTTAAAGTCCCACATCGCCATCTGCTGACTGGAGTGGGTAACGCAGTTGTGTAAAATGTAGATTTTATTTTTAGACAAAAAGTTAAAGGGTTAGGAAGCATGAGTTTTTACTCACCAATGTAACAACACAGTGTCGTTTTAAAGACTTAGTAACCTGATTGGTTTAGTATTGGGTATTTAGTATATTAAATCACCTGATTGGTTTAGTATTGGGTATTTAGTACATTAAATCACCTGATTGGTTTAGTATTGGGTATTTAGCACATTAAATCACCTGATTGGTTTAGTATTGGGTGTTTAGCATATTAAATCACCTGATTGGTTTAGTATTGGGTATTTTGTACATTAAATCACCTGATTGATTTAGTATTGGGTATTTAGTATATTAAATCACCTGATTGGTTTAGTATTGGGTATTTAGTATATTAAATCACCTGATTGGTTTAGTATTGGGTATTTAGTATATTAAATCACCTGATTGGTTTAGTATTGGGTATTTAGTATATTAAATCACCTGATTGGTTTAGTATTGGGTATTTAGTATATTAAATCACCTGATTGGTTTAGTATTGGGTATTTAGTACATTAAATCACCTGATTGGTTTAGTATTGGGTATTTAGTACATTAAATCACCTGATTGGTTTAGTATTGGGTATTTAGTATATTAAATCACCTGATTGGTTTAGTATTGGGTATTTAGTATCTTAAATCACCTGATTGGTTTAGTATTGGGTATTTAGTATCTTAAATCACCTGATTGGTTTAGTATTGGGTATTTAGTACATTAAATCACCTGATTGGTTTAGTATTGGGTATTTAGTACATTAAATCACCTGATTGGTTTAGTATTGGGTATTTAGTATCTTAAATCACCTGATTGGTTTAGTATTGGGTATTTAGTATCTAAAATCACCTAATTGGTTTAGTATTGGGTATTTAGTATCTTAAATCACCGGATTGGTTTAGTATTGGGTATTTAGTATATTAAATCACCTGATTGGTTTAGTATTGGGTATTTAGTATATTAAATCACCTGATTGGTTTAGTATTGTGTATTTAGTATATTAAATCACCTGATTGGTTCAGTATTGGGTATTTAGTACATTAAATCACCTGATTGGTTTAGTATTGGGTATTTAGTATCTTAAATCACCTGATTGGTTTAGTATTGGGTATTTAGTATATTAAATCACCTGATTGGTTCAGTATTGGGTATTTAGTACATTAAATCACCTGATTGGTTTAGTATTGGGTATATCACCTGATTGGTTTAGTGTTGGGTATATCACCTGATTGGTTTAGTATTGGGTATATCACCTGATTGGTTTAGTATAGGGTATTTAGTTCATTAAATCACCTGATTGGTTTAGTATTGGGTATTTAGTATATTAAATCACCTGATTGGTTTAGTATTGGGTATTTAGTATCTTAAATCACCTGATTGGTTTAGTATTGGGTATTTAGTATCTTAAATCACCTGATTGGTTTAGTATTGGGTATTTAGTACATTAAATCACCTGATTGGTTTAGTATTGGGTATATCACCTGATTGGTTTAGTGTTGGGTATATCACCTGATTGGTTTAGTATTGGGTATATCACCTGATTGGTTTAGTATAGGGTATTTAGTTCATTAAATCACCTGATTGGTTTAGTATTGGGTATTTAGTATATTAAATCACCTGATTGGTTTAGTATTGGGTATTTAGTATATTAAATCACCTGATTGGTTTAGTATTTGGTATTTAGTATCTTAAATCACCTGATTGGTTTAGTATTGGGTATTTAGTATCTTAAATCACCTGATTGGTTTAGTATTGGGTATTTAGTATCTTAAATCACCTGATTGGTTTAGTATTGGGTATTTAGTATATTAAATCACCTGATTGGTTTAGTATTGGGTATTTAGTATATTAAATCACCTGATTGGTTTAGTATTGGGTATTTAGTATATTAAATCACCTGATTGGTTTAGTATCGGGTATTTAGTATATTAAATCACCTGATTGGTGTAGTATTGGGTATTTAGTATAATAAATCACCTGATTGGTTTAGTATTGGGCATTTAGTATATTAAATCACCTGATTGGTTTAGTATTGGGTATGTAGTATATTAAATCACCTGATTGGTTTAGTATTGGGTATTTAGTATCTTAAATCACCTGATTGGTTTAGTATTGGGTATTTAGTATATTAAATCACCTGATTGGTTTAGTATTGGGTATTTAGTATATTAAATCACCTGATTGGTTTAGTATTGGGTATTTAGTATATTAAATCACATGATTGGTTTAGTATTGGGTATTTAGTATATTAAATCACCTGATTGGTTTAGTATTGGGTATTTAGTATATTAAATCACCTAATTGGTTTAGTATTGGGTATTTAGTATCTTAAATCACCTGATTGGTTTATTATTGGATATTTAGTATATTAAATCACCTGATTGGTTTAGTATTGGGTATTTAGTACATTAAATCACCTGATTGGTTTAGTATTGGGTATTTAGTATATTAAATCACCTGATTGGTTTAGTATTGGGTATTTAGTATCTTAAATCACCTGATTGGTTTAGTATTGGGTATTTAGTATCTAAAATCACCTAATTGGTTTAGTATTGGGTATTTAGTATCTTAAATCACCTGATTGGTTTATTATTGGATATTTAGTATATAAAATCACCTGATTGGTTTAGTATTGGGTATTTAGTATATTAAATCACCTGATTGGTTTAGTATTGGGTATTTAGTATCTTAAATCACCTGATTGGTTTAGTATTGGGTATTTAGTATCTTAAATCTCCTGATTGGTTTAGTATTGGGTATTTAGTATATTAAATCACCTGATTGGTTTAGATTGGGTATTTAGTATATGTCACGGAAACTGCCGAGGCTGCTCCTCCTCCTTGCTCGGGCAGGTTTCGGCGGTCGTCGTCCCCGGAGTACTAGCTGCCACCGTTGTATGTTTCTATGTTCGTTTGCTTTGTCTGATTGTTGTACACCTGTGGTTAGTTAGCGTTGATTATGTGTCCTATAAGTTCTCGTTTTGTTAGTCATGTGTTGTGTGTTATTGAGCGTCCTGTCTTCGTGTCGGTATTGGTTTTCCCTCCTTGTGTGTTAGGAGAGGTTTTCACACTTTGTGTGCGCTTATGTATTTTTCCTGTTTGTTTACGCCTGTGTGCATATCGCTCATCTCCGGGCACTTTTGCTCGTATTGATTTACTAAAGACTGTTGTACGAAGCTTCTGCTGATTCCCGCATCTTCCACATACAGCACACCTTGACAGAATAACACACCAAGATGGAATCAGCAGGAACAGTACTAGCATCCGAGTACCTGGAGGAGCGCTTCCGCGAGCAGAACGACCAGATCAACCGCATCGGGACCGCCCTTCAGGACTTAATAAACACTCTGCACCGATGGGAGAACAGAGGGGCACCCACATCTACCCCTACCTTGCCATCACCATCGGCCAGTCCGCCCATCCAAGCTCCGGAACCCAGTGGGATTCGGCTCTCGCTCCCGAGGGCGTATGATGGTACCGCTGCCGGGTGTCAGGGGTTCCTCCTGCAGGTGGAACTATACCTGGCCACCGTACACCCGGCGCCCTCGGGACACGAGAGCGTTTCCGCCCTCATCTCCTGTCTCACCGGCAAGGCGTTGGAGTGGGCCAACGCCGAATGGAGGAGGATAGATGCCGCCACGATCACATACGCGGAGTTCTCCCGCCGCTTCAGGGCTGTGTTCGACCATCCACCTGAGGGGAAGGCGGCGGGGGAGCGTCTATTCTACCTCCGGCAGGGGAGGAGGAGCGCCCAGGAATTTGCACTGGAGTTCCGGACTCTAGAGGCTGACGCAGGGTGGAATGAGCGGGCCCTCATCGATCATTATCGTTGTAGTCTTCGGGAGGACGTCCGTCGAGAGCTGGCCTGCAGGGATACTAGTCTCACGTTCGACCAGTTGGTGGACATGTCCATCCGGCTGGACACCCTGCTGGCCACCCGCGGACGTTCCGAGTGGGGTTCGTCCATTCCACCCTCCAGCACCTCCGAGCCGAGCCCTATGGAGCTCGGGGGTGCTGGCGCTAGAGAGAAGAGGGGAAGGAGCACGAGGGGGGCCATCCCCTGCACCAACTGTGGCCGTGGACGTTCCGAGTGGGGTTCGTCCATTCCACCCTCCAGCACCTCCGAGCCGAGCCCTATGGAGCTCGGGGGTGCTGGCGCTAGAGAGAAGAGGGGAAGGAGCACGAGGGGGGCCATCCCCTGCACCAACTGTGGCCGTGGAGGACAGGTGTTGGGGAGGGTCTCCTAGGGGAGAGGACGGCAGGTCCTTCCAGGTGAGTAGGCGTCCCACTTACCCAGAGCTCTCTGTTGTGCACTTCTGCATACCTGTGTGATTTCCACAGGTTGCACCTCATTCCCAGCATAAGGCGCTAGTAGATTCAGGCGCAGCTGGGAATTTTGTTGATCGTAAATTTTGTTTAGAGTTAGGGATTCCCCTACTTCCTGTTGACATCCCATTTCCTGTTCATGCCCTAGATAGCCGTCCGTTGGGATCGGGGTTGATCAGGGAAGTCACAGCGCCACTTAGGATGTGTACGCAGGGGGGTCATGAGGAGACTATCCAGCTATATCTTATCGACTCTCCTGCGTATCCGGTGGTGCTGGGAATTCCCTGGTTGAGTACCCATGATCCTTCTATTTCGTGGCAAGAGAGGGCTCTTAAGGAGTGGTCTGCCCAGTGTGAGAGGAGATGTTTGGGTGTTTCCGTGGGGGCGACCTCGGTGGAGAGTCCAAACCAGGTGTCCTCACTGCGCATTCCCACTGAGTATGAGGATTTGGCACTTGTGTTTAGTAAATCGAGGGCGACGCGTTTGCCTCCTCATAGACAGGGGGATTGTGCGATAAACCTCCAGGCAGGAGCAGCGCTTCCGCGGAGCCATATGTATCCTCTGTCCCAAGAGGAGAAGAGGGCTATGGAAACTTACATAGCCGAATCTCTAAGACAAGGATACATACGGCCCTCCACTTCTCCTGCGTCCTCAAGCTTCTTTTTTGTGAAGAAAAAGGATGGAGGGTTGCGCCCGTGCATAGATTACCGTAGTCTCAATCAGATCACTGTGAAGTACAGTTATCCACTCCCTCTGATTGCGACCATGACAGAGTCTTTGCACGGAGCCCGTTTCTTCACGAAACTGGATCTCAGGAGAGCACATAACTTGGTGCGCATTAGGGAGGGCGATGAATGGAAAACGGCATTTAGTACCACCTCGGGTCATTACGAGTATCTCGTCATGCCATACGGGTTGATGAATGCTCCTTCAGTCTTCCAATCCTTCGTGGATGAGATTTTCAGGGACATGCAGGGGCAGGGTGTGGTCGTGTACATAGATGACATCCTGGTTTACTCGCCTACCCGAGACGAGCACGTAGCCCTGGTGCGTCGTGTGTTGGGTAGGCTGTTGGAGCACGACCTGTATGTCAAGGCAGAGAAATGTCTGTTTTTCCAGGAGTCGGTCTCCTTTCTGGGTTATCAGTTATCCGCGTCAGGGGTGAAGATGGAGGTTGACCGGGTGTCAGCCGTGCGTAATTGGCAAACCCCAACCATTGTGAAAGAGGTGCAGCAGTTTTTGGGTTTTGCGAATTACTACCGGAGGTTTATCCGGGGTTTTGGACAGGTGGCAGCTCCCATAACGTCTCTTCTGAAGGGGGGTCCGGTGCGATTGCAGTGGTCAGCGGAGGCGGACAGGGCATTTGGGAGACTGAAGGCCCTGTTTACCTCGGCTCCAGTGCTTGCGCATCCGGATCCCGCCTTACCATTTCAGGTAGAGGTATACGCGTCTGAGGCCGGTATAGGGGCCGTGCTATCACAACGGTCCGGTACGCCACCTAAACTCCGCCCCTGTGCCTTCTACTCTAAAAAGCTCAGCCCGGCGGAGCGGAATTATGACGTAGGAGACAGGGAGCTGTTAGCCGTGGTTCAAGCCCTAAAGGTGTGGAGACATTGGCTTGAGGGGGCTCAACACCCTTTTCTCATTTTGACTGACCACCGTAACCTGGAGTACATTCGGGCAGCTAGGAGACTGAACCCTCGCCAGGCTCGGTGGAACATGTTTCTAACCCGGTTTGTATTTAAAATCACGTACATCCCTGGGTCCCAGAACGGTAAGGCAGACGCCCTGTCCCGGCGGTATGACACAGAGGAGAGGTCCATTGTGCCCACTTCCATACTGCCGGAGTCTTGTCTAGTGGCACCGGTAGTGTGGGAGGTCGATGCTGAAATCGAGCGGGCGTTGCGTACCGACCCTAGCCCTCCACAGTGTCCGGTGGGTCGGACGTACGTTCCGCTCGAAGTTCGGGATCGACTTATTTATTGGGCTCACACGTCACCCTCCTCTGGACATCCAGGTATTGGCCGGACAGTGCACTGCCTTAGCGCTAAGTACTGGTGGCCAACGTTAGCCAGGGATGTGAGGGTTTATGTCTCCTCCTGTTCGGTGTGCGCCCAGTGTAAGGCGCCCAGACATCTGCCTAGGGGTAAGTTACAACCCCTGCCCGTTCCACAACGACCCTGGTCTCACCTCTCGGTGGACTTTGTTACAGACCTTCCCCCCTCTCAGGGGAATACCACCATACTGGTCGTTGTGGATCGGTTCTCTAAAGCCTGTCGTCTTCTCCCAATGCCAGGTCTTCCCACTGCCTTGCAGACCGCTGAGGCACTTTTCACCCACGTCTTCCGGCATTACGGGGTACCCGAGGATATAGTGTCTGATTGAGGTCCCCAGTTCACCTCCCGAGTCTGGAGAGCGTTCATGGAGCGCCTGGGGGTCTCGGTGAGCCTTACCTCGGGGTACCATCCGGAGAGTAATGGGCAGGTAGAACGTGTGAACCAGGATGTGGGTAGATTTCTGAGGTCGTATTGCCAGGGCCGGCCGGAGGAGTGGGCGAGGTATATTCCCTGGGCAGAGATGGCCCAGAATTCTCTTCGCCACTCCTCCACCAACCTAATCCCTTTCCAATGTGTGTTAGGTTACCAGCCGGTTCTGGCACCGTGGCATCAGAGCCAGATCGAGGCCCCTGCGGTGGATGAGTGGGTAAGGCGCTCGGAGGAGAAGTGGAACGCTGCACACGTCCATCTGCAGCGGGCCATCCGTCGACAAAAAGCGAGCGCCGATCTCCACCGCAGTGAGGGGCCGGTGTACGCACCTGGAGATCGAGTCTGGCTCTCGACCAGAAACCTACCCCTCCGCCTGCCCTGCCGGAAGCTGGGTCGGCGGTTTGTAGGGCCCTTTAAAGTCCTGAGGAGATTGAACGAGGTGTGTTACAGGTTACTACTACCTATTGAGTATAAGAATATTAACCCCTCGTTCCATGTGTCTCTTCTCAGGCCGGTGGTAGCTGGTCCACTCCAGGAAGGTGAGATAGCAGAGACTCCTCCGCCCCCATTGGACATCGAGGGGGCTCCGGCGTACACCGTTCGGTCCATCTTGGATTCGAGACGTCGGATGGGGGGTCTCCAATATCTCGTGGAGTGGGAGGGGTATGGCCCGGAGGAGCGGTGCTGGGTGCCGAGGAGGGACATCCTAGACCCGTCTCTCCTGACTGAGTTCCACCGTAGTCACCCTACGCTCCCTGCACCGCGTCCTCCTGGTCGTCCCCGAGGCCGGGGTCGGTGCACGGCTGGAGACGCGCGTCAAGGGGGGGGTACTGTCACGGAATCTGCCGAGGCTGCTCCTCCTCCTTGCTCGGGCAGGTTTCGGCGGTCGTCGTCCCCGGAGTACTAGCTGCCACCGTTGTATGTTTCTATGTTCGTTTGCTTTTGTCTGATTGTTGTACACCTGTGGTTAGTTAGCGTTGATTATGTGTCCTATAAGTTCTCGTTTTGTTAGTCATGTGTTGTGTGTTATTGAGCGTCCTGTCTTCGTGTCGGTATTGGTTTTCCCTCTTTGTGTTTTAGGAGAGGTTTTCGCACTTTGTGTGCGCTTATGTATTTTTCCTGTTTGTTTACGCCTGTGTGCGTATCGCTCGTCTCCGGGCACTTTTGCTCGTATTGATTTACTAAAGACTGTTGTACGAAGCTTCTGTGTCCTGCGCCTGATTCCCGCACCTTCCACATACAGCACACCTTGACAGTATATTAAATCACCTGATTGGTTTAGTGTTGGGTATTTAGTATATTAAATCACCTGATTGGTTTAGTGTTGGGTATTTAGTATATTAAATCACCTGATTGGTTTAGTATTGGGTATTTAGTATATTAAATCACCTGATTGGTTTAGTATTGGGTATTTAGTATATTAAATCACCTGATTGGTTTAGTATTGGGTATTTAGTATATTAAATCATCTGATTGGTTTAGTATTGGGTATTTAGTATATTAAATCATCTGATTGGTTTAGTATTGGGTATTTAGTATATTAAATCACCTGATTGGTTTAGTATTGGGTATTTAGTATATTAAATCACCTGATTGGTTTAGTATTGGGTATTTAGTATATTAAATCACCTGATTGGTTTAGTATTGGGTATTTAGTATATTAAATCACCTGATTGGTTTAGTATTGGGTATTTAGTATATTAAATCACCTGATTGGTTTAGTATTGGGTATTTAGTATATTAAATCACCTGATTGGTTTAGTATTGGGTATTTAGTATCTTAAATCACCTGGCATCATAAATAACTACTCATTATTATTCATAAATCAGTCAGCCAGTCACCATTTACCCACAATGCAGCATGTATTTGATGCTCTCCAACACGGCCAGTGGTTTAGTAGACATAAAGGCTACACTACACGATGTACCCAGTCAGGGAACCTGAAAGAGCATGAGAGGACACACACACAAGACAATCCCTACCAACATACTAATACACAGGAGGAGAAGACATACCACTGCTCTCACACAGGAGGAGAAGACATACCACTGCTCTCACACAGGAGGAGAAGACATACCACTGCTCTCACACAGGAGGAGAAGACATACCACTGCTCTCACACAGGAGGAGAAGACATACCACTGCTCTCACACAGGAGGAGAAGACATACCACTGCTCTCACACAGGAGGAGAAGACATACCACTGCTCTCACACAGGAGGAGAAGACATACCACTGCTCTCACACAGGAGGAGAAGACATACCACTGCTCTCACACAGGAGGAGAAGACATACCACTGCTCTCACACAGGAGGAGAAGACATACCACTGCTCTCACACAGGAGGAGAAGACATACCACTGCTCTCACACAGGAGGAGAAGACATACCACTGCTCTCACACAGGAGGAGAAGACATACCACTGCTCTCACACAGGAGAAGACATACCACTGCTCTCATTGTGGAAAGCTTGTTGACAGGTGAGTTCTAGGCTCTTTCTCAAATCCTTCTTCCTCGATTCCTCTCCTCGATTCCTTCTAAAACCCATTGGAGAAGAAGGTCAGAGGGGAGGGACCTTGTACCTTCTCCTCCAATACAGTTGATACAATACAGGTGAGGAGACAGGATGCGAATCAAGGAAAGACAAAGTGAGAAAGCCCTAGTAGCCATCTTGTGGTGATGTCACCCACCCTGAGACCTACACTACTGTTATCCTGCCCAACCAAGATCAGGGTTTTGGTAGGATAATGGCTGGTGCTTTTTGGGTATGAAGTGCTGTTGTGGAAAGGGGTTTCATCCTGGGTCAGCCATACAGGGATGGTTACACCAATGATCAGACATCATCTGCAGCTGAACATCAATATCATCAGACAAAATTAGAGCGAGTAACAACCAAATAAAACAGACAAACAGGGAATGTTCAAGGACCCAAACAAATACACTATACCTCATTCAAAGAATCAACACTTTATTTCATATCATACAAAGAACGCCTATGTAAATGGTTTGGCGGGTTAAGACATTCATCTTACTACAAAAGAAGAGAATGAATAGTTGAATGAATAGTGTCTAATCCAAATAATCAGGGGCTGGAACAGAAACCTGCCCACCCAGTAGCTAGATCTCTAGCAGTAAGGTTGGCCATGCATGTTCTAGGTCTATACATTGTTGCTTTAACAGTATTGTTGTAGTCCTACAACCAATTCTAACAGTAAACCAATAGCATATACAGAGCATTCAGAAAGTATTCAGACCCCTTGACTTTTTCCACATTTTGTTACGTTACAGCCTTATTGTAAAATTGATTAAATACATTGTTTTCCTCATCAATCTACACACAATAACCCATTGTGACAAAGCAAAATAAGGTTTTTAGATTTGTTTTGCAAATTCATTAAAAATTAAAAACAGAAATACCTTATTTAAATGAGTATTCAGACCCTTTGCTATGAGACTCAAAATTGAGCTCAGGTGCATCCTGTTTCCATTGATCATATTTGAGATGTTTCTAAAACTTGATTGGAGTCCACCAGTGGTAAATTCAATTGATTGGACATGATTTGGAAAGGCACACACCTGCCTATGTAAGGTCCCACAGTTGACAGTGCATGTCAGAGCAAAAATCAAGCCATGAGGTCGAAGGAATTGTCCGTAGAGCTCCGAGACAGGATTGTGTCGAGGCACAGATCTGGGGAAGGGTAGCAAAACATTTCTCCAGCATTGAAGATACCCAAGAACACAGTGGCATCCAACATTCTTAAATGGAAGAAGTTTGGAACCACCAAGACTCTTCATAGAGTTGGCTGCCTGGCCAAACTGAGCAATCGGGCGAGAAGGGCCTTGGTCAGGGAGGTGACCAATAACCCGATGGTCACTCTGACAGAGCGCCAGAGTTCCTCTGTGGAGATGGGAGAACCTTCTAGAAGGTCAACCATCTCTGCAGCACTCCACCAATCAGGCCTTTATGGTAGAGTGGCCAGACGGAAGCCACTCCTCAGTAAAAGGCACATGACAGCCCGCTTGGAGTTTGCCAAAAGGCACCTAAAGGAATCTCAGACCATGAGAAACAAGATTCTCTGGTCTGATGAATCCAAGATTGAACTCTTTGGCCTGAATGCCAAGCGTCACCTCTGGAGGAAACCTGGCACCATCCCTACGGTGTAGCATGGTGGTGGCAACAGCATCATGCTTTGGGGATGTTTTTCAGTGGCAGGGACTGGCAGACCAGTCAGGATCGAGGGAAAGATGAACGGAGCAAAGTACAGATATTTTCCCCCTGATATCCATATCACGCAGAAATCAATAGAACAGGGGGCAAACGACTAGAGTTCTACATTGTGACATTATTAATTAAAATACTCCTACTACAATGTTAAAACATTCTACATTGTGACATTATTTCATTGATATCATGAAACAACTCCTTCATGTATGTATTTTCTGATGTTTGATCAGATATCTTTTATCAGTGTATCTCTTGTCACATTGATCACAGCTATAAGGTTTCTCGCCTGTGTGTGTTTTCCGGTGTGATTTTAAATGTCTTGAACTACCAAAACTCTTTCCACAGTCAGAGCAGTGGTAAGGTTTCTCTCCTGTGTGTGTTCTCTTGTGTATAGTCAGACTGCTAGATGTAGTAAAACTCTTCCCACATTGATCACAGCTATAAGGTTTCACTCCTGTGTGTGTTCTCTGATGTACTATCAGGCACCTTGAATTAGTAAAACTCTTGTCACATTGATTACAGCTATAAGGTTTCACTCCTGTGTGTGTTCTCTGATGTACTATCAGGTTGCTTGACTGAGTAAAACTCTTCCCACATTGAGTACAGCTATACCGTTTCTCTACTGTGTGTGTTCTCTGGTGTGATTTCAGGCTGCTTGGCTGAGTAAAACTCTTCCCACATTGATCACACCCATAAGATTTCTCTCCAGTGTGAATTCTCTGGTGTGATTGTAATGTATATGATTTTGTAAACTTCTTCCCACAGTCAGAGCAGCTGAAAGGTTTCTCTCCAGTGTGAATTCTTCTATGTATTTTAAAGTCTGCTGAACAGGTGAATCGCTTCCCACAGTCGACGCAGCAGTGAGGTTTCTCTCCAGTGTGTGTTCTCAGGTGTACTTTTAGTGAATCTGATCTTGAGTAACTCTTCCCACAGTCAAAACATTGATGAGGTTTCTCTGCTGTGTGTACTCGCTGGTGTATTTTAATTTTGATGAAGATTTGCAACTCTTCCCACAGTCAGAGCAGCAGTGAGATTTCTTCCCTGTGGGTCTCTGCTGGTGTTTCTTGAGGTGTTCTGATCTGGAGAGACTCTTCTCTGCCTCGTCAGCATCATGATGTTGTTGAGGTTCCCCAGAGGATCCACGATAGTCACGTCTCTCTCCTGTGTGAACAACAAAGTCAGACAGATGGTTAAAGGCCCACAACCGCAGAAATCCATTGTTTATTTAAGCTAAAAGGTAATGCCCATGATTTGACAATCATCTTAAGAAGGTCAAGTGAGCAACAAGTCATATTTTGTCATTTTTTCACATTAGTAGTAACATCGATGATTCTAGGCTAGAAATAAGTTATTAGTTGTTGAAATCCTAAGCAGAGTGCCAGACGACTTTTACTCTCCAATATAGGACCATTTCTGTGTTTGCTGTTTGTTGCTATGCAACACAATTTGGCTGCAGAAACTCCTCCATGCTAATAACCTCTAGTTATGGATGTAGTATATCTGAACTCCTCCATGCTAATAACCTCTAGTTATGGATGTAGTATATCTGAACTCCTCCATGCTAATAACCTCTAGTTATGGATGTAGTATATCTGAACTCCTCCATGCTAATAACCTCTAGTTATGGATGTAGTATATCTGAACTCCTCCATGCTAATAACCTCTAGTTATGGATGTAGTATATCTGAACTCCTCCATGCTAATAACCTCTAGTTATGGATGTAGTATATCTGCATGGAGCAACAATGGTGAGCGAAGATTGTAGTTTTTCACAACGTATTCTGAATATTACAGCACACTATCAGTGGAAGATCAGGAGTGCTACTCAAGGTTCTCAGAGGCTGCCAGCAAAAATAGCCTCCATTTACAGGTTGGCTTATGACTGCATTTCACACTACTTTAGGACCCATAACTTCACCTAACAACATAGACCTACTGTAGGACCCATAACTTCACCTAACAATAACACAGACCTACTGTAGGACCCATACCTTCACCTAACAACAACATAGACCTACTGTAGGACCCATAACTTCACCTAACAATAACACAGACCTACTGTAGGACCCATAACTTCACCTAACAACAACATAGACCTACTGTAGGACCCATAACTTCACCTAACAACAACATAGACCCACTGTAGGACCCATAACTTCACCTAATAACATAGACCTACTGTAGGACCCATAACTTCACCTAACAACATATACCTACTGTAGGACCCATAACTTCACCTAACAACATAGACCTACTGTAGGACCCATAACTTCACCTAACAACAACATAGACCTACTGTAGGACCCATAACTTCACCTAACAACAACATAGACCTACTGTAGGACCCATAACTTCACCTAACACAATAGACCTACTGTAGGACCCATAACTTCACCTAACAACAACATAGACCTACTGTAGGACCCATAACTTCACCTAACAACATAGACCTACTGTAGGACCCATAACTTCACCTAACAACATAGACCTACTGTAGGACCCATAACTTCACCTAACAACATAGACCTACTGTAGGACCCATAACTTCACCTAACAATAACATAGACCTACTGTAGGACCCATAACTTCACCTAACAATAACACAGACCTACTGTAGGACCCATACCTTCACCTAACAACAACATAGACCTACTGTAGGACCCATAACTTCACCTAACAACAACATAGACCTACTGTAGGACCCATAACTTCACCTAACAACATAGACCTACTGTAGGACCCATAACTTCACCTAACAACAACATAGACCTACTGTAGGACCCATAACTTCACCTAACAACAACATAGACCTACAGTAGGACCCATAACTTCACCTAACACCATAGACCTGTTGTAGGACACATAACTTCACCTAACAACAACATAGACCTACTGTAGGACCCATAACTTCACCTAACAATAACATAGACCTACTGTAGGACCCATAACTTCACCTAACAACAACATAGACCTACTGTAGGACCCATAACTTCACCTAACAACATATACCTACTGTAGGACCCAAGAATACTTAGTGAATAATCCCACTAGGCTACTCTGTAAAGTGTTGTCATTCTAAATGCCCTGAATAAAGGAAAATAGCTCTGTGTGTTGTGCCAAAGCCTCTCCATCAAGGAACAGTCCTCTACACATTATGGGGAAAGTATCCCTGTGTCCAAACTGACACACAGAAACATATAAAACATGACCACATTACCTTGATGCTTTCTGTTAGATCTAACGAGACCCTACTGTAAACCAATCAGACCCTACTGTAAACCAATCAGACCCTACTGTAAACCAATCAGACCCTACTGTAAACCAATCAGACCCTACTGTAAATCAATCAGACCCTACTGTAAATCAATCAGACCCTACTGTAAACCAATCAGACCCTACTGTAAACCAATCAGACCCTACTGTAAATCAATCAGACCCTACTGTAAATCAATCAGACCCTACTGTAAACCAATCAGACCCTACTGTAAACCAATCAGACTAAACCCTACTGTAAATCAATCAGACCCTACTGTAAATCAATCAGACCCTACTGTAAACCAATCAGACAAGAACACATTATAAACATCCATTTGTTAGGGATATTGGATCCAACGTGGAGAACGGCATTAACTGTCTTTCCTGGCATAACGAATGAGATGCCAAGATATTCTCGACATTCCTTCTGAACAACGTATTCACCGCACTTTGGCTGTTGCATCGCGTGCCGTTTGTCACCTTCAATCAAGTTAAGGCGACTCTCAGAAGCATTGGATTTTGCGAACCGTGAAATTTAGGATTTCTGTGGGCATGAAAACTGTTTTTTCCAAGCGTAACATAAGGAGACACTAAAATGTTACGTAGCTAGAGCGCATTTCAGAGATCTGAATACAAAACACTGTCCGACAGCAAGATCCAGTATTTAAGATGGAGTTCATCATATGACAAGCTTAACGTTATGACTATAACTACTGTTCCCTGAAGGAGGGAAACTAGGTACAACATACTATTAAATCTGCGACTCGCCTTCCACAGGTGACGAGCCTGAGGATCGGATTAATTCCTTCAATTTAATACCGCTCTTCACCGAACCCAGGAACGGGCGGTGCAGGGCCAAACAGGTGTTGTTCCTTGTTAAGTTAAAAGTCATCACATTACTTTCAGTTTCAGTCGGTCAACTTCGGTACAACATACTATGGGGAAATAGAATCCCGCCCCAGACCAACCCCAACGGAAACTAAATGAAAAGGCTCATTGCAGACCACCCAGACCTGACCCAGCAAGATGCGGCAGTCTGGGTATTTCACACATGGTGCGCTGCCTAGTGACTTCCCCCAGCTGTTAGGACACTGGGAGCAGTGATGTCCAAGTCTTCCCCAGCTGTTAGCACACTGGGAGCAGTGACGTCCAAGTCTTCCCCAGCTGTTAGCACACTGGGAGCAGTGACGTCCAAGTCTTCCCCAGCTGTTAGCACACTGGGAGCAGTGACGTCCAAGTCTTCCCCAGCTGTTAGCACACTGGGAGCAGTGACGTCCAAGTCTCCCCCAGCTGTTAGCACACTGGGAGCAGTGACGTCCAAGTCCAAAGGTCTAAAGCACTGCGTCGCAGTGTTGCGGCGTCACTACAGCCTGGGGTTCAATCCCAGGGTGTGTGATTACCGGCTGTGACCGGGAGTCCCATAGTGCGGCGCACAATTGGCCCAGCATCGTCCGGGTTAGGGGAGGGTTTGGCCCGGGGGCATTACTTGGCTCATCGCGCTCTAGTGACTCCTTGTGGTGGGCTGGGCGCCTGCAGGCTGACTTCGGCCGTCAGTTGAATGGTGTTTCCCCCGACACATTGGTGCAGCTGGCTTCCGGGTTAAGCGAGCGGGTGTTAAGAAGCGTGGCTTGGCGGGTCATGTTTCGGAGGACGCATGGCTCGACCTTCGCCTCTCCCGAGCCCGTTGGGGAGTTGCAGCAATGAGACAAGATCGGAATCACGCAATTAGGGAGAAAAAGGGGGTAAAAAACTAAATAAATTTAAGAAGAAAAGGAAAATGTGTCACGGGCGGGATTGGGCCCGTGGGCCTTGTGTTTGACAGTTAGATAGTCTGTTTTCCCAGTCACCTGTAAAAATTATACACCTCTTTCTGAGAAAACTGCACTGTTCTTAAGGTCTCTTGAACCTCTCTGTTCAGATCGTCTCTTTTTATGTTAGTTGAGTCCACCAGTATTTGGACAAGGCTCTTAAAGCTATTTTCCTGTTGCTGTAACAATTGCTTGTAGACATATTGTTGTTGATTTAAAAGATCACGCACCTGTGATAGCGAAACACTGTTCTCTCCATTACTCCAGCCTTCTTTAACTTTGGGCGGCATGATGGTGTATATTTGCGACCGTTCGACTAAAACAATATTGGTCGACCAACAGCCTATCGACCAAACAATCAACCAGTCGACTAAATGGGGTCAGCCCTAATTGCCATTGATTCTTGAAGAATCAACCTTATAAATGCCTCATATGTTTCAACTGTATTCCCCCATCACAAACCAAAATATAAGCTTGTATAACGCCACTGTTTGTAAACAAACACTGTATATCTTCAAAACCAGGTTAAAACTATGATTTTGACCTTATGGCTGGCCAGTCCTTGTATTCATAGTGTAGTGAATTCCAGGGGGTAGCCCTGAGCTGGACTCAAACCTGGGTCCAGAGACTGTCAAGCCAACACCTTATAACTGTTATACCAAGATGTCTCAACTTCTTGATGAGGTCGCTAGGTTTTGGGTTAAGGTTGCTACAATCGCTTTCTCTATGAATTTGAGAGTGGTTACATTTCTCCAGCCCCCATCCCTCAGCTGTTTACCAAACAAAGTCTCTGGGCAGTCATTTAGTTGCTGTTTAAATCCTAGGATGTCCCTTAAAAAAGCCACACATCAATAATAATAATAATAATAATAATAATAATAATATGCCATTTAGCAGACGTTTTTATCCAAAGCAACTTACAGTCATGCTTGCATAAATTTTTGTGAATGGGTGGTCCCGGGGATCGAACCCACTACCCTGGCGTTACAAGCGCCGTGCTCTACCAGCTGAGCTACAGAGGACCAATCTGCAGTTCAAACAATAACAAAGCTGTCATTCCGCCACTGTTTTGGTAATAAGATGATGGATGGGACTGGAGAAATGTAACTACTCTCAAAATCATAGACAGACCTATGGATGCAAGGACTGACCATCCATGATATCAACATTATAGTTTTAACCATGTTGAGGCTATACAGTGTTGGTTTACATTTACATTGTTTCTAAACATTGGAGTAGAAAAAGCTTATTTTGGAATCTGATGGGGTACGACAGTTGAACTAAGCTCATGAGGCATGTGTTATATTCTTCAAGAATCAATGGCTATATATAAGTATTATGTCCTCCATAATACTTAGAATAAGCTAGTGTAGCCCTAGAGGAAGAGAGAGAACCAACTCACGGGAATATCTCTCCTTCCAGCAGGTGGAGTTTTTGTATGGAGGTCTGTGAGCTGGTCCAGGTTGGTCAACTAAATGAATGGCTTACGTGCTACGTGATGTTTACTTGATCGAATAGAAGTTTCGTAATGCTTAAGTTGTTCTGAGTGTACTGATAAGAAGGACAGGTGACATACCGACAACTTAGAGAAAAAACACTATAGGAGATGGCTTTGCAAATTCATAACATAATGCTAGTAGCATAGCATCTCTCTCCATTGAATTGACAAGCGAACTCCAAATATCCAAAGTGAAAAACAAATTTAAGGCGGTACTTACTGGTGTTAATCAGATCTCCTATCTCCTCCTCTTCATCTTTCAACGTGACAGTAATCTCTCCCTCCTTCTTCACTCCAAAAACGGCATCCTCCTCTATCTCTTCCTCCTCTTCTTTCACTGTAACATCCTCCTCCTCTTTCACTCTGAACGCGTCTTCCTCTTCTTTCACTGTAACATCCTCCTCCTCTTTCACTCTGAACGCGTCTTCCTCTTCTTTCACTGTAACATCCTCCTCCTCTTTCACTCTGAACGCGTCTTCCTCTTCTTTCACTGTAACATCCTCCTCCTCTTTCACTCTGAACGCGTCTTCCTCTTCTTTCACTGTAACGTCTTTCTCTTCTTCTTTCACGGTAACAGCTTCACCCTCTACTTGTTTTTGTATTGTAACATCCTCCTCTTCCTCCTCCTCTTTCACTAGAGCTTCTTTCTCCGTCCAGCAGACCTCCTCTTCTTTAGCAGGAGGAGAGTAGCTTAGTGAGCTCATGGTCGGGGATGTTAGCTAGCTAGGCTAGTGCTAACTTAACCAGCCAGCTAGCTGACCAATAACAACAACACCGTAAATATGAAATTAAATGGGATAACTAACTAGACGACAGAAGTGGGTTTAAAACACAGTGGCTAATATACACCGAAAGCGTCTAAAGAGCTTTATTGGTTGGGCTATTTTGTCTAGCAAGCTACCGAGGTGTCTGACTAACTGTTGCTGCTGTTGAAAGAAGCGTTCCGTCCACTAGATTATACGTCACACTAGCAGCATAGCCTTAAAGTCCCACATCGCCATCTGCTGACTGGAGTGGGTAACGAAGTTGAGTAAAATGTAGATTTTATTTTCAGACAAAAAGTTAAAGCGTAGGAAGCAAGAGTTTTTTTTACCTACCAATGTAACAACACAGTGTGGTTAAAGACTTAGTAAATTAGTTGTAGTCACGATCTGGTTACCTATAAGAACAAACAGTTATGTTTTTGCGTTATTACGTATTTCTATCTTCTAAACTACCCATAGTGCACTATTTCTCAACGTCATATGGGGGATCTACTCTGTGCTACCGAGTTCATATGCTAGCTCAAACTGACTAATCTCAGCCACACCTCATGCTCTTCTCAGACTGTGTGGCCAAAGACTTTTATAACTAACCCAAGATAGACCAGAGCCTGTCGTTTCCAATGGGAGCAAATTAATCATAGTGGGCAGAACAAGCAAGGAGGTGGGCAGAGCCAAGCAGGAGCAAGAGAGGTCCTATTGGCGCGTTCTAGAATCTATTTGCATATTTCCTTTAGGGAACGCCTACTTTGTGAAGATTGCCAATGTGCAATAACTCAATTCGCCCTTACACTCCTTCTAAACAACGCAATTTTTTACAACTTTGGCAAAGGGTAAAGTCTACAAAACGTAGTCCACTCTGTTTGTTACAGATTCTAGTGATGGAAACAGAAAACTGTATTGAGATCAAATGTTTCATAGATAAAAAAAAAAAGCAGAATATCGGCCAAAATCCATCTCGCTCCATCTTCTCCCACTGCCGGCCACTGGGCTTCCTCTCAACACCATATTTGGTATTGAGTTGAAACGCCAAAAAAACAAAACAGTATTGTCCCATCGCTGCAACTCCCATACGGACTCGGGAGAGGCGAAGGTCGAGAGCCATGCATCCTCTGAAACACGACCCCCGCCAAGCCGCACTGCTTCTTGACACACTGCTCGCTTAACCCGGAAGCCAGCCGCACCAATGTTTCAGAGGAAACGCCATACAACTGGCGACCATGTCAGCATGCATGCGCCCGGCCCGCCACAGGAGTCGCTAGAGCGCGATGGGACAAGGACATCCCGGCCGGCCTAATCCGGACGACGCTGGGCCAATTGTGCGCCGCGTCATGGGTCTCCCGGTCGCGGCCGGCTGCGACACAGCCCGGGATCGAACCCGGGTCTGTAGTGACGCCTCAAGCACTGCGATGCAGTGCCTTACAACGCTGCACTGGAAATTAATAACTTTTCCATCAACTTCCGGGTCAGTAGCTTTAGCCCAACATCACTCACACACACACACACACACACACACACACACACACACACACACACACACACACACACACACACACACACACACACACACACACACACACACACACACACACACACACACACCAACTGGCACTCACAAGTGCCTGAATGATTTATTGCCACAATTGCTTCATATACACATAAAACCTGCATCACAGACATAGAAAACACAGGAGACTCTTTACAGTTCACACCTGGGTCTCACACATTATGTAAAATATAAAATACCTGTCACCTTATGTCGTATAGGGTCGTTGTCCTGCTGGAAGGTGAACCTTTGCGCTCTAGAGAAGGTTTTCATCAAGGATCTCTCTGTACTTTGTTCTGTTCATCTTTCCCTCGATCCTGATAGTCTCCCAGTCCCTGCCGCTGAAAAACATCCCCACAGCATGATACTGCCACCACCAAGTTTCGCCGTAGGAATGGTGCCAGGTTTCCTCCAGACATGACGCTTGGCATTCAGGCCAAAGAGTTCAATCTTGTTTCTCATGGTCTGAGAGTCCTTAAGGTGCCTTTTGGCAAACTCCAAGCAGGCTGTCATGTGCCTTTGACTGAGGAGTGGCTTCTGTCTGGCCACTCTACCGCAAAGGCCTGATTGGTGGAATGCTGCAGAGATGGTTGTCCTTCTGGAAGGTTCTTCCATCTCCACAGAGGAGCTCAGTCAGAGTGACCATCGGGTTCTTGGTCACCTCCCTGACCAAGGCCCTTCTTCCCCGATTGCTCAGTTTGGCCAGGCGGCCAGCTCTAGGAAGAATCTTGGTGGTTCCAAACTTCTTCCATTTAAGAATGATGGAGGCCACTCTGTTCTTGGGGACCTTCAATGCTGCAGACATTTTTTGGTAACTTTCCCCAGATCTGTGCCTTGACATTATCCTGTCTCGGAGCTCTACGGACAATTCCTTCGACCTCATGGCTTGGTTTTTGCTCTGACATGCACTGTCAGCTGTGGGATCTTATATAGACAGGATGTGTGCCTTTCCAAATCATGTCAAATCAATGGAATTTACCACAGGTGGACTCCAATCAAGTTGTAGAAACATCTCAAGGATGATCAATGGAAGCAGGATGCACCTGAGCTCAATTTCGAGTCTCATAGAAAGGGTCTGAATACTTATGTAAATAAGGTATCTCTGTTTTTTTTTGTTTTTTTATAAGTTTGCAAAACCTTCTAACAACCTGTTTTTGCTTTGTCATTATGGGATATTGTGTTTAGATTTATCAGAATAAACAAATTGTCACGATCGTCTGGGTAAGGAGTAGACCAAGGCGCAGCGTGTGCAACAAACATGACTTTAATTAGTTAAAGTTAAATAAACAAAACAAGAAACGACTCGTGACGTCCAACGATAACACTGACCGAACACGGAACAAAAACCCACAAACACAAAGTGAAACACAGGCAGTTAAATATGGCTCCCAATCAGAGACAACCAGCCGACAGCTGACACTCGTTGCCTCTGATTGGGAGTCACACCGGCAAACATAGACAATAGACAACCTAGAACACCCACCAAAGAAACAGAAAACATAGAATGAACACACCCTGGCTCAACATAATGAGTCCCCGAGCCAGGGTGTGACACATATCAAAAAATGCATTTTAAAATAAGGCTGTAACAAAATGTGGAAAAAGTCAAGGGGTCTGAATACTTTCCGAATGCACTGTATTATTATCAGCCTAAAAACATGACATTATCTATTATTATAGAGCTCTGATCAGCCTATAAACATGATCTATTATTATAGAGCTCTGATCAGCCTAAAACATGACATGATCTATTATTATAGAGCTCTGCTCAGCCTATAAACATGACATTATCTATTATTATAGAGCTCTGATCAGCCTAAAAACATGACATTATCTATTATTATAGAGCTCTGATCAGCCTATAAACATGACATTATCTATTATTATAGAGCTCTGCTCAGCCTAAAAACATGATCTATTATTATAGAGCTCTGATCAGCCTATAAACATGACATTATCTATTATTATAGAGCTCTGATCAGCCTATAAACATGACATTATCTATTATTATAGAGCTCTGATCAGCCTAAAACATGACATTATCTATTATTATAGAGCTCTGATCAGCCTATAAACATGATCTATTATTATAGAGCTCTGATCAGCCTAAAACATGACATTATCTATTATTATAGAGCTCTGCTCAGCCTATAAACATGACATTATCTATTATTATAGAGCTCTGCTCAGCCTATAAACATGATCTATTATTATAGAGCTCTGCTCAGCCTAAAATCAATCAATTCAATCAATTTTATTTTATATAGCCCTTCTTACATCAGCTAATATCTCGAAGTGCTGTACAGAAACCCAGCCTAAAACCCCAAACAGCTAGTAATGCAGGTGTAGAAGCACGGTGGCTAGGAAAAACTCCCTAGAAAGGCGAAAACCTAGGAAGAAACCTAGAGAGGAAGCAGGCTATGAGGGGTGGCCAGTCCTCTTCTGGCTGTGCCGGGTGAAGAACATGACATTATCTATTATTATAGAGCTCTGCTCAGCCTATAAACATGACAGTATCTATTATTATAGAGCTCTGCTCAGCCTATAAACATGATCTATTAATATAGAGCTCTGCTCAGCCTATAAACATGACATGATCTATTATTATAGAGCTCTGATCAGCCTAAAACATGACATTATCTATTATTATAGAGCTCTGATCAGCCTATAAACATGACATTCCATGAGAGCAAGATTAGATTTTAAGCTCTACATCATCTCAAGTTTATTTTTTATTGTGTTGTGAAGACTGACCTCAGGCTATTGTGGGATATAGTCTGGATTAAACCTCATAGGGAGACGGTTTTATCATGTGGAGGTTTCATTCAGGTCGCTGTTTAGCTAAATTACATGTCTGTCTTTGGCAGGAGAGAGACCAGACTCTCACTCTGACAGCGGGAAGAGTCCTTCAGGGGAACCAGACCCAGAGACTCCCAAACCAGAGAGACGACATCCGTGCTCCCACTGTGAAAAGAGTTTTACTCATTTATGGAGTCTGAAAATGCACGAGAGAATACATACAGGAGAAAAGCCTTACCACTGCTCCCACTGTGGAAAGAGTTTTACTCAGTTAGGGGCCCTGGTTGGGCATGAGAGAACACACACAGGAGAGAAGCCTTACCACTGTTCCCACTGTGGAAAGAGTTTTACTCATTTATGGAGTCTGAAAATGCACGAGAGAATACATACAGGAGAAAAGCCTTACCACTGCTCCCACTGTGGAAAGAGTTTTACTCAGTTAGGGGCCCTGGTTGGGCATGAGAGAACACACACAGGAGAGAAGCCTTATCACTGTTCCCACTGTGGAAAGAGTTTTATGTGGTATGGGAGCCTGAATGAGCATGAGAGGACACACACAGGAGAAAAGCCCTACCAATGTTCCCAGTGTGAAAAGAGTTTTACCCATCAAGGGAGCCTGAAAGTGCATGAAAGAATACACACAGGAGAAAAGCCCTACCAATGTTCCCAGTGTGAAAAGAGTTTTACCCGATCACGGGGCCTGAAAAAGCATGAGAGAACACACACAGGAGAAAAGCCCTACCAACATACTAAAACACAGGAGGACAAGACATACCACTGCTCTCATTGTGGAAAGACATTTTCCCAGTCAGAGGACCTGAAATCCCATGAGAGAATAGAGAGGCTGTGTTCTGACTTATGTTTTTGACTTTGGTAGCTTGCTAGACAACATAGCCAAAACATTATAGCTCTTGAGATTATTTCGGTGTCACTGTGTTTAAGAAAATATATGTTGTATAGATAGCTACCCCATTTATTTCATATGTAAGTTACTAATCAGCTGGCTGAATAGCTAGAATAGCCTACCACTAGGCTAGTAGCTCATCTTAACTAGCTAACATCCTCCTATCTGGCTAAGTAACACTAGGCTAATGCTAACAAGCTAGCTAACATCCTCCTATCTGGCTAAGTAACACTAGGCTAATGCTAACAAGCTAGCTAACATCCTCCTATCTGGCTAAGTAACACTAGGCTAATGCTAACTAGCTAGCTAACATCCTCCTATCTGGCTAAGTAACACTAGGCTAATGCTAACTAGCTAGCTAACATCCTCCTATCTGGCTAAGGAACACTAGGCTAATGCTAACAAGCTAGCTAACATCCTCCTATCTGGCTAAGTAACACTAGGCTAATGCTAACAAGCTAGCTAACATCCTCCTATCTGGCTAAGTAACACTAGGCTAATGCTAACAAGCTAGCTAACATCCTCCTATCTGGCTAAGTAACACTAGGCTAATGCTAACTAGCTAGCAAACATCCTCCTATCTGGCTAAGGAACACTAGGCTAATGCTAACAAGCTAGCTAACATCCTCCTATCTGGCTAAGTAACACTAGGCTAATGCTAACAAGCTAGCTAACATCCTCCTATCTGGCTAAGTAACACTAGGCTAATGCTAACAAGCTAGCTAACATCCTCCTATCTGGCTAAGTAACACTAGGCTAATGCTAACAAGCTAGCTAACATCCTCCTATCTGGCTAAGTAACACTAGGCTAATGCTAACAAGCTAGCTAACATCCTCCTATCTGGCTAAGTAACACTAGGCTAATGCTAACAAGCTAGCTAACATCCTCCTATCTGGCTAAGTAACACTAGGCTAATGCTAACTAGCTAGCAAACATCCTCCTATCTGGCTAAGGAACACTAGGCTAATGCTAACAAGCTAGCTAACATCCTCCTATCTGGCTAAGTAACACTAGGCTAATGCTAACAAGCTAGCTAACATCCTCCTATCTGGCTAAGTAACACTAGGCTAATGCTAACAAGCTAGCTAACATCCTCCTATCTGGCTAAGTAACACTAGGCTAATGCTAACTAGCTAGCGAACATCCTCCTATCTGGCTAAGTAACACTAGGCTAATGCTAACAAGCTAGCTAACATCCTCCTATCTGGCTAAGTAACACTAGGCTAATGCTAACAAGCTAGCTAACATCCTCCTATCTGGCTAAGTAACACTAGGCTAATGCTAACAAGCTAGCTAACATCCTCCTATCTGGCTAAGTAACACTAGGCTAATGCTAACTAGCTAGCGAACATCCTCCTATCTGGCTAAGTAACACTAGGCTAATGCTAACTAGCTAGCTAACATCCCCGACCATGAGCTCACTAAGCTACTCCCCTCCTGCTAAAGAAGAGGAGGTCTGCTGGATGGAGAAAGAGGGTCTGTGGCTGAACATTGTTGTGGAAGAGGAGGATGTCACAGTAAAGAAAGAAGATGAGGAAGTTACAGTGAAAGAAGAAGAAGAAGAGAGAGAGGAGGATGCCGTTCTTGGAGTGAAGGAGGAGGGAGAGATAACTGTCATGTTGGAAGAGGAGAAGGAAACAGTACTTACTTGAGGGAGTGTGCAATTGGCATGCTGACTGCAGGAATGTCCACCAGAGCTGTTGCCAGAGAATTTAATGTCAATTTCTCTACCATAAGCCGATCCCACAGACCACGTGTAACCACACCAGGCCAGGACATCCACATCCGGCTTGTTCACTTAAGGGATCGTCTGAGATCAGCCGCCCGAACAGCTGATGAAACTGAGGAGTATTTCTGTCTGTAATAACGTCCTTTTGTGTGGAAAAAACGAATTCTGATTGGCTGGACCTGGCTCCCCAGTGGGTGGACCTATGCCCTCCCAGGCCCACCCATAGCTGCACCCCTCCCCAGTCATGTGAAATCCATAGATTAGGGCCTAATGAATTTATTTCAATTGACTGATTTCCTTATATATATATTAACTGTAACTCAGTAAAATCTTTGAAATTGTTGCATGTTGCATTTATATTTTTGTTCAGTATACTTTTTATGATAAAATGTGCAAGAATTGAAGGTGCCAACAAATGTTATAGTCATCACAAGAGTATTTTGCTGTCATAATACAAACAAATCTGCTCCTCCTCGATTAACTTCACTCTTTTCAGCTTCTGCCCACCATTTAATAACACAACCACACCACAGATAGAACAATGAGCCAGATATTTCACCTGATGTATAAATGTTAAGCATCCGGTTGACGTTTCCACTTACTACCAAATATGGTGATGAGAGGAAGCCCAGTGGCGGGAGAAGATGGAGATCGAGTGAGACATTCTGCACATTTTCTCCTCGATTAAACATTTAATCTCAATACAGTTTTATGTTTCCAAAACTTGAATCTATAATAAACACAGTGGTCTAGGTTTTGTAGACTTTACCCTTTGCCACTGTAAAAAATAATAAAAAATAAATAAATAAAAGGGCGAATTGCCTGCCGTTCTGTACTTTTTGGACTCTGATCTGGATTATTGACCTCTGCCTGCCCTAACACTGCCTGCCGTTCTGTACTTTTTGTACTCTGATCTGGATTACTGATCTCTGCCTGCCCTGAGACTGCCTGCCGTTCTGTACTTTTTGGACTCTGATCTGGATTACTGATCTCTGCCTGCCCTGAGACTGCCTGCCGTTCTGTACTTTTTGGACTCTGATCTGGATTACTGATCTCTGCCTGCCCTTGACCTGTTGTTTACCTGCCCCCTGATTTTGTAATAACCTTTTGTTACTTCGACAATGTCAACATCTGGGTCTTCTCCTGAAACGTGATACAGTGAATGTGAGTATATTTAGGTGGTTTAAATTATTAACTTTCCTGCTTACCTTCTAAAAGTTGACGGTGCCAAAATCTTGCCAATGCATTCATTATTCTACTAACTATGACTGAGTGTGAGACATGTTTTCCAGAATGTACAGTACCAGTCTAAAGTTTGGACACCTATTCATTCAAGGGTTTTCCTTTATTTTTACTATTTTATTTACATTGTAGAATAATAGTGAAGATGTCAAAACTATGAAATAACACATATGGAATCATGTAGTAACCAAAAAAGTGTTAAACGAAGTCGGGGGAGAAGGGCCTTGGTCAGGGAGGTGACCAAGAAAACAATGGTCACTCTGACAGAGCTCCAGAGTTCCTCTGTGGAGATGGGAGAACCTTCCAGAAGGACAACCATCTCTGCAGTACTCCACCAATCAGGCCTTTATGGTAGAGTGGCCAGACGGAAGCCAATCCTCAGTAAAATGCACATGACAGCCCACTTGGAGTTTGCCAAATGGCACCTAAAGGACTCTCAGACCATGAGAAACAAGATTATCTGGTCTGATGAAACCAAGATTGAACTCTTTGGCCTGAATGCGAAATGTCACGTCTGGGGTAAACCAGGCACCATCCCTACAGTGATGCATGGTGGTGGCAGCATCATGCTGTGGGGATATTTTTCAGCGACAGGGACTGGGAGACTAGTCAGGATCGAAGGAAAGATGAACGGAGCAAAGTACAGAGAGATCCTTGATGAAAACCTGCTCCAGAGCACTCAGGACCTCAGACTGGGGGGCGAAGGTTCACCTTCCAACCGGACAACGACCCTAAGCAAACAGCCAAGACAACGCAGGAGCGGCTTCGGGACAAGTCTCTGAATGTCCTTGAGTAGCCCAGCCAGAGTCCGGACTTGAATCCGATCAAACATCTCTTGAGAGACCTGAAAATAGCTGTACAGCGACGCTCCCCATCCAACCTGACAGAGCTTGAGAGGATCTGCAGAGAAGAATGGGAGAAACTCCCCAAATACAGGTGTGCCAAGCATGTAGCGTCATACCCAAGAAGACTTGAGGCTGTAATCGCTGCCAAAGGTGCTTCAACAAAGTACTGAGTAAAGGGTCTGAATGCTTATGTACATTTCATATTTCAGTGTGTATTTGTCATACATTTGCCAAAAATTCTAAAAACCAGTTTTTGCTTTGTCGTTATGGGGTATTGTGTGTGTGTGTGTGTGTGTGTGTGTGTGTGTGTGTGTGTGTGTATATTGATGAGGGATAAAAAACAATTGAATCCATTTTAGAACAAGGCTGTAACGTAACAATGTGGAAAAGTGAAGGGGTCTGAATACTTTCCGACTGCACTGTATATGAAGTGCCATGGAGGGCACAATATTACAATGTTGCAGTCCAGAAAAGAGAGCTTTACCATCTCTGCCAAAAGCCTGGGCCTCTGATGGACATACCCCTCCCAGAACCCATAGGCTCCTCTGGACCGTACCTCTCCCAGAACCCCATAGGCTCCTCTGGACCATACCCCTCCCAGAACCCATAGGCTCCTCTGGACCGTACCTCTCCCAGAACCCATAGGCTCCTCTGGACCGTACCCCTCCCAGAACCCATAGGCTCCTCTGGACCGTACCTCTCCCAGAACCCATAGGCTCCTCTGGACCGTACCTCTCCCAGAACCCATAGGCTCCTCTGGACCGTACCCCTCCCTGAACCCATAGGCTCCTCTGGACCGTACCTCTCCCAGAACCCCATAGGCTCCTCTGGACCATACCCCTCCCAGAACCCATAGGCTCCTCTGGACCGTACCTCTCCCAGAACCCCATAGGCTCCTCTGGACCATACCCCTCCCAGTCCACCAGGTACTGGAGCCGACTCCCACGAATCGAAAAGATCCCACCCTGCTCACCAATGTAGCTGACCAATGTAGAGAGAGACAAGTGCCTTAGCAGAATGCAATCTAAAATGTGTGGTCCAGAGATGAGAACTTTTACAATCTATGGCAACAGCCTGGGCTCCTGACAGGGACAATAGACATGTTCCCCACTGGATGTTACAACAGTAAAATAATCTGTTACTTGTTAAACTGATTCTACATTGAATTTAGTCTTTGAGATGCTCAGACAAGCACGTGTATCTGTAGTGGGTGTTCTTCAACTCTAAAATGCACTACACTGTGTAAGACAAAACCCACAACGAGAAGACAACAGGCGAATGCATACAGTGCATTCACAATGTATTCAGACCCCTTGACTTTTTCCACATTTTGTTACGTTACAGCCTTATTCTAAAGTGGATTACTTTTATGTTTTTCCTCATCAATCTACACCCAAATACCCATAATGCCAAAAGCGAAAACAGGTTTTTAGAAATGTTTGCAAATGTATTAAAAAATAAAAAAAACGAAATACAGTACCAGTCAAAAGTTTGGACACAACTACTCATTCAAGTGTTTTTCTTTATTTTTATTACGTTGTAGAATAATAGTGAAGACATCAAAACTATGAAATAAGCACAAAAAGTCAAGGGGTCTGAATACTTTCCAAAATGCACTGTATGTGGTCCCAATGTCTAAATAGTGCCAGCAGGGCTAGTTCAAACTGCAGTAGGATGGTTCTCCTCACAGTGAGTGAATCAGACCATGCTTGGTGAATCTCTGGGAGCAGGACACAGAAGAGCTGAATAGATCATGTGAGCGAGAAGAATTCATAAAATAAATCATCACAGCAAAGGATTGTAATTTGTGAGCTAGAAAATGTACGTCCTGCCAGTCTGAGGCAGGTTCTGCAATCATCTTACTTCTACTATTGACAGGGATAATGTGGCATTTTGTTATTTGTCAGTATAAATGAAATTAGTGGTTCCTGCCTTGATGACTGTATTAGCTTCAGATTACTTGTCCTATAGATGTTTGTAGTCTTAAATTATTACTTGGAATAAACTGATAGCTTGTCCTGTAATGACATGCGACTGTAGCTAGTGATACATATATCTGCTTCTGCTAGCTAGCAACAGATCTACTTGTTGTAACTAGCTAGGTAATATCGCTTACCCAGAAGTAGAATTCTCGCAAAAGTTGTCACTTCCCGTTTTTTTTTTTTACTTCTGGGGGCAACAATTGTGATTTCCGTTGTGTGAAGGAAGCAAAGTCTTCCCCCCTCGCAAAAAGGAAACTCTCGGCCGAATCCCTCCCTTCCACTAATTTCACCTGTTTATGATCTGTGTGGACAGACGCACACCGCAGCTATTTCAAATCATAGCAGTCCAGTCCATCCTGTTGTTTAAGCCACTGCAACAGTTGTGCTTAAAATGTTGACTGGCAATGGGGAGGTTTTAGCATGCTTAGCAACTGGCTATGGCAAAAGGTTTTAATATATATGAAGCGATGTATGTAGAAAAGTTATTCAAGCAACCTTTTTCAGCGAGCGGTTGATTGGACTGGCAGTGGACGAAGTGCACACTGTTGTTCACCGGTTAGTCTATATTTCAGTCTACATGTTCAGATGAACTCCTGGCTAGCTATTGCAGCTAGCTAGCTGTATCATTCATCCTACTTCGCTATCAACTGGCCAGCTGTATCATTCAACCTACTTTACTATCAACTGGCCAGCTGTATCATTCATCCTACTTTACTATCAACTGGCCAGCTGTATCATTCATCCTACTTCGCTATCAACTGGCCAGCTGCATCATTCATCCTACTTTACTATCAACTGGCCAGCTGTATCATTCATCCTACTTCGCTATCAACTGGCCAGCTGCATCATTCATCCTACTTTACTATCAACTGGCCAGCTGTATCATTCATCCTACTTCGCTATCAACTGGCCAGCTGCATCATTCATCCTACTTTACTATCAACTGGCCAGCTGTATCATTCATCCTACTTCGCTATCAACTGGCCAGCTGCATCATTCATCCTACTTTACTATCAACTGGCCAGCTGTATCATTCATCCTACTTTACTATCAACTGGCTAGCTGTATCATTCATCCTACTTTACTATCAACTGGCCAGCTGTATCAAATCATCCTACTTTACTATCAACTGGCTAGCTGTATCATTCATCCTACTTTACTATCAACTGGCTAGCTGTATCATTCATCCTACTTTACTATCAACTGGCCAGCTGTATCATTCATCCTACTTTACTATCAACTGGCTAGCTGTATCATTCATCCTACTTTACTATCAACTGGCTAGCTGTATCATTCATCCTACTTTACTATCAACTGGCCAGCTGTATCATTCATCCTACTTTACTATCAACTGGCTAGCTGTATCATTCATCCTACTTTACATCAACTGGCCAGCTGTATCATTCATTCTACTTTACTATCAACTGGCTAGCTGCATCTATCATTCATCCTACTTTACTATCAACTGGCTGGCTGTATCTATCATTCATCCTACTTTATTATCAACTGGCTAGCTGTATCTATCATTCATCCTACTTTACTATCAACTGGCTAGCTGTATCTATCATTCATCCTACTTCGCTAACAACTGGCCAGCTGCATCTATCATTCATCCTACTTTATTATCAACTGGCTAGCTGTATCTATCATTCATCCTACTTTACTATCAACTGGCTAGCTGTATCTATCATTCATCCTACTTCGCTAACAACTGGCCAGCTGCATCTATCATTCATCCTACTTTATTATCAACTGGCTAGCTGTATCTATCATTCATCCTACTTTACTATCAACTGGCTAGCTGTATCTATCATTCATCCTACTTCGCTAACAACTGGCCAGCTGCATCTATCATTCATCCTACTTTATTATCAACTGGCTAGCTGTATCTATCATTCATCCTACTTTACTATCAACTGGCCAGCTGTATCATTCATCCTACTTTACTATCAACTAGCTAGCTGTATCTATCATTCATCCTTCTTTACTATGAGCTGGCCAGCTGTATCATTCATCCTACTTGGCCTGGCACAGCGACCGCAGCACCAGGACACATACAGCCACTGTAGACTATTGAGATGCCCCCCTACAGTAGACTAACTTGTTATGAGTCCTGTGTAGGACACAGGGAAGGGTGTGTTCAGTGTTACTCTCCCTCAGGATGAGGAGACCAAGGAGCTGCTGTCACTGATGACTCCACTGTCTGGTGAAGAAACAGAGCCGCTTGGTGACAGATTGGATCTTCCTCAAGAGGTCAAAGGGCAGGCTGCACCATCCCAGGCTGCTTCAGTGACCCAGAAATCAGGAGTTGACCTCTTGGATAGGTAAGAGATAGCAGGAACATAATCAAACCAGACTCAGAGCTGGATAGGTAAGAGATAGCAGGAACATAATCAAACCAGACTCAGAGCTGGATAGGTAAGAGATAGCAGGAACATAATCAAACCAGACTCAGCGCTGGATAGGTAAGAGATAGCAGGAACATAATCAAACCAGACTCGGCGCTGGATAGGTAAGAGATAGCAGGAACATAATCAAACCAGACTCAGAGCTGGAAATGTAAGAGATAGCAGGAACATAATCAAACCAGACTCAGAGCTGGATAGGTAAGAGATAGCAGGAACATAATCAAACCAGACTCAGAGCTGGATAGGTAAGAGATAGCAGGAACATAATCAAACCAGACTCAGCGCTGGATAGGTAAGAGATAGCAGGAACATAATCAAACCAGACTCAGAGCTGGATAGGTAAGAGATAGCAGGAACATAATCAAACCAGACTCGGCGCTGGATAGGTAAGAGATAGCAGGAACATAATCAAACCAGACTCAGCGCTGGATAGGTAAGAGATAGCAGGAACATAATCAAACCAGACTCGGCGCTGGATAGGTAAGAGATAGCAGGAACATAATCAAACCAGACTCAGAGCTGGATATGTAAGAGATAGCAGGAACATAATCAAACCAGACTCAGAGCTGGATAGGTAAGAGATAGCAGGAACATAATCAAACCAGACTCAGAGCTGGATAGGTAAGAGATAGCAGGAACATAATCAAACCAGACTCAGCGCTGGATAGGTAAGAGATAGCAGGAACATAATCAAACCAGACTCAGAGCTGGATAGGTAAGAGATAGCAGGAACATAATCAAACCAGACTCAGAGCTGGATAGGTAAGAGATAGCAGGAACATAATCAAACCAGACTCAGCGCTGGATAGGTAAGAGATAGCAGGAACATAATCAAACCAGACTCAGCGCTGGATAGGTAAGAGATAGCAGGAACATAATCAAACCAGACTCAGCGCTGGATAGGTAAGAGATAGCAGGAACATAATCAAACCAGACTCAGAGCTGGATAGGTAAGAGATAGCAGGAACATAATCAAACCAGACTCAGCGCTGGATAGGTAAGAGATAGCAGGAACATAATCAAACCAGACTCAGCGCTGGATAGGTAAGAGATAGCAGGAACATAATCAAACCAGACTCAGAGCTGGATAGGTAAGAGATAGCAGGAACATAATCAAACCAGACGCAGAGCTGGATAGAAGAAGTGTTCTTCCTAACCAGTCCCTCAACAGCTCTCTGACTGAGCTCCACCCTCACTGGGTCTTCAGAGGAGAGGAAGGCTGAGGAGGGATGGAAGGATGAATGGATCACACAGGACACCAGATAAGACCCCTCCCCAGTTCTTTAGCCAGAGAGCTGTTGAGGGACTGGTTAGGAAGAACACTTCTACAGTCAGAGAGCTGTTGAGGGACTGGTTAGGAAGAACACTTCTACAGCCAGAGAGGTGTTGAGGGACTGGTTAGGAAGAACACTTCTACAGCCAGAGAGGTGTTGAGGGACTGGTTAGGAAGAACACTTCTACAGCCAGAGAGGGGTCTTATCTGGTGTCCTGTGTGCATTTAAGTATAATCCCTCTAATTCTCCTCTCTCTCCCTCCCCTCCCGGAGGACCTGAGCCCCAGGGACCATGCCTCAGGACTACCATGCCTGATGACTCCTTGCTGTCCCCAGTCCACCTGGTCGTGCTGCCGCTCCAGTTTCAACTCTTCTGCCTGCGGCTATAGAACCCTGACCTGTTCACCAGACGTGATCCTTTGTCCCGGACCTGCTGATATCAACCCTCTCTCTACCGCACCTGCTGTTTTGACCTCAGAATGCTCATCTCCTGAGGTACTGACCTGTTGCACCCTCTACAACCACTGGGATTATTATTTGACCCTGCTGGTCATCTATGAACGTTTGAACATCTTGAAGAAGGATCTGGCCTTAATGGCCATGTACTCTTATCTCCACCCGACACAGCCAGAAGAGGACTGGCCACCCCTCAGAGCCTGGTTCCTCTCTAGGTTTCTTCCTAGGTTTCTTCCTTTCTAGGGAGTTTTTCCTAGCCACCGTGCTTCTACATCTGCATTGCTTGCTGTTTGGGGTTTTAGGCTGGGTTTCTGTATAGCACTTTGTGACATCTGCTGATGTAAAAAGGGCTTTATAAATACATTTGATATGAGGCCGCAGATGCTTTGTGTTTTATATAATTTGACTAAATGTGTTTCTTTCTGTGTTGCAGAAAGTCAAGAAATGGAACAGCAAGGCCACAGAACATGGTGTTGAATTCTAACTTGAAATGACCTTATTCATGTTAACATATTAGTACTGGAGGTATGGAAATCTACTGAGTGAGATGTAGAAAAGTTTAGATTCTGCCAGAACATGTTATTGTTAAATCTCATGTATCCTCTGGAGAGGAGAAGGGCCACGGTCTGGTTTCAGTGGACAGATAAGGTAGGACAGCCGTGAGTTGGGGAGGAGGGAGGAATTTGGGCCGAGGTCAGGTCACATGAAGTGAGAAAGAACAGTCACCTCTAAAGTCCTGTCTAGCAACAGAGATGTATTGGCTGTCTAGAGGTGGTACAGGGGGGAAAAGTATTTAGTCAGCCACCAATTGTGGTATATGTGTTTGTGTGTTTTTGTACATTTTAGTCATTTAGCAGACACTCTTATCCAGAGCGACTTACAGTTAGTGAGTGCATAAATTTTTTCATACTGGCCCCCCGTGGGAAACGAACCCACAACCCTGGCGTTGCAAGCGCCATGCTCTACCAACTGAGCTCCACGGTCTTTTCAGCTTTTTGACCCAGTGGGTGAATAAACTTGGTTTGAGTGTTTTACTCTGTCCGTCAGAACCTAACAATGGCATACGCAGAGCTGTGGGAGACCACCTGAAGCATGCCCCTGGTAAAGCCCAGGGTGGTGTTTACCGCGATACCACGCCTTCAGCAGGCTTGAAAGGTGGGATTCATCTGTTTTGATCCATTAGTTTGTTTCAGTAGTTGAATCCTATTGTTGATTTCAACATTTTTCATTTTCAACAAAAATGTCCTGGATTGGTGTAGTGTCGAGTCAATTTTGCTAATAATGCTGTAACAAAGGAGTCCGCCCATACTGAACTTTGATCATAAGTTTTATTCATATCACAAGATTTCAGCATAAGTGTACAGATGTCTAGATCACCCGGAGAGCAGTGTTTCCCAAATTACAATGTCTGCTCTGCTCTTCTTCGTCTCCATCCAGTACTTATAATATTCCCCAAAATATGGGTGGCTCCCTCTACTGTCCAATCCCCTGTCTACAACACACACTCCCTCTGTCCTATGTGGCGTCACACTAAAACAATTCCCTCTGACACTAAATAAACATCCTCTCAGGTTCCACTTAAAAACATTAACAAAGTCATAATCTTAATACACTACATTCCCCCCTTCGAGACTAACTAAAAGTCTCGAAAACAAACAGAATAGGATTATGACCAGTAACAATTTATCTTATTGAGTATCTTTAACATTAAACCAAAAAACATTTTTCTCTAGAGTGTAAATACCTTTCTATGAAATATGAACAACTGTTTATGGAGTGTGAATACATTACTATGAAATATGAACAAATCTTTATGGAGTGTGAGAGCGAAAAACTGTCTGGCAGCCTTCTTTCCAAATATCCATCCATCAATCAAGACAGTAAAATTCTCTCACGGTTCCTCTGCCCCAGGCAACCACCTAGATACTCCAGATAAACTCATAAATCCTTATCAATGCATTTGAAACTATGATGCAATTAAATACACATGTAAGCCCCTGCAAACAAAATACTATCCAAAAAAAATGTCCACTCTCAGGCTGGTCGACCCATCGGACCCTACTGTGGATCTCTATCCCTGCCTAGACTCCATGTCCCTAAGCTTCCACGAAATAAACAAAAACATCTGAGATCCCCACATGTATCCAATAACATCAAATATCATTCTACAAAAATTAATACCTAAGAATATGACACAAATTATGTATTTACACATGCAAATATGTCTATATTTCATTGCAGACACTGGAATGTAGTCCACTACACTTCATCTCCTCCGTAGTCTCCTCTTCCAATGTATTGTTGATGATGGAATGGGAACCCTTCCACACCTTCCTGGTTCCATCTCCTCCAGTCATTGTCCTTTCATATTGTCATTTCTTTGAGTATTTCAATCTTTACATTTTCCCCCAAACGCTTCTGGAAGAAAAGAAAAGACCAAACAGTATCTTTTGCAAAATGAACACTTTCAAATTAAACATCAAGATCAACTACGAATATAAAAATGATATATAAATGATGTATGAATCACATTTTCCCATTTCCCCCCTTTGATTTATAACATCATACTAAAATCACACTAATATTGAAAAATATTTGAAAAATGATCAAATAATCAAAAAGGATATTAATCCATCAATACTCCATCCAGACCCCCTTGTCCATCTTCATCCAGATCAGGAACAGTCAACAACGGCATCTGAGTGTTGTCTCCAGGCATCACAACTCCAACCTATCTCAATATCATAGCTTTCGCAAAGGTCAGTAACAAATTACAAACATCACACACAGTGCTATCAAAGCTGCTATTAAAATGTAATCCATCACTGCTCCTACTGGCCTAACTGATCTTGCAACCAAGACTTCGCTGACCATCCAGCTCCTTCAGATCTACCAAACGCATCCCTTATATTCTTCAATGCATCTATAACTATCTGGAATCAAAGTATAGGTAATATTATCAAGATGATCTGCCAAAAATGTTACACCATACCATGGAAAACGTCCCCCCTTCTCTCTTAGACTTATCCTCCAATGATAGGCTTCAAGACTATGAAATGTCGCCATGTCTCTTTTCACCCTATTTTCAACTCTAGCTTCAGATTTATCTGTGTCCGGTGCTACCCCTCTTTTAATGGTAAAAGCCTCATATGGAAGCTTCAACGTTGACATGTAACAATATCCTGTCCATCCATAGTGTAAGAATATATATGCTTTATCACCACAAACCCACCAAATATCTCTAAAATTCCCAATAGTCACATTGCCAGGCAAAAGCTGATCTTTCACCATCAAAGTCCTGCTCTTCTTACTAACTGGTACATAAAAAGTTACATTATATTTGTCCTCTCTAACCTTATGTTCATTCTTACCCAAAGTCATCATATAATCATCACAATCTGATATTCCCATGAACATACCCCTTACATCATATGTTTTATTAGAACAAAAACAACTTTTAGCCCTCACTGGTTTCACTTCATATCGTTGTACAAACTATACTTCCTTTGACTAGGTACAACAGCTTCTACATCTGGTCCTGATAACAATACTTCTTCTCCCTAATTATCTCTCCATGTGGGAGGAACGTCCCCATCCTAACCCTAATAACAGTCTTTTCCTCTAAAATTGGTGCTGTATTGGTTCCCTTATAATCAAATGCGATATATTTATGGCTTTAATAACTATCAATGTTGAAAGAGTTAAATTGCTTCTCCCTGTTGTTTTAATATGCTGAAATGTCATTATTGTTACTTCATCTAGTTTCCCCAAAGCTTTTGATTATAAAAAATACACCCACAATTACCTTGATCTTCCTGCTGGGAACTGTAAGTATAGATACTCAATCACCCTCAATCTTCTCTTATCATTCAGCAACGCATACTTTCTCAATGCATTTGCTCCTAACCGATCTAAACTCCTACCATATCTATCTTCCCACTAAACTCTAAAAATGTCCTTCACCACTGTTCTCTCTCTCTCTTACTACTACCTAACTTTGAAACTTAGCTTACTGTCTTAGAGTTCCTTCAACCCTAGTTCTCCTAACTTTTTTTAATCTAATATTTTCTCCTAACTTTTAAAACCTTTTCCACTGATTTATTCACAAAATCCTTTACCACCAAATTTTTTGAATATGTGATTGGGAAGTCCCCACCTGCTTCTGACTTCTTTACACACAGACTTGGTAAACGACTAAACATCCCTTAGCCTAGCCTGAAATCCCTTGGTGTAGGAATGTAACCAAGAATAACAGTCACCCCTTTTAACTTTATTCTTCAGACAGATTGCCTAATAGGCAGTCTAATAGATTATCATCCTTCCTATGATATTATCTTTTTAAGCAAATATGATTCCCAAAAACCCTATTCTTTTTAAAATCTTTAATTTCTCTTTGATTTTTATAGCAGAGCCCAATTGGTTCCTTAAGAGTAATCAGCTGTTTTACTACCTCAAATCCCTATCCTAACTAGTTAATTTTACATAGTGAGATGTTTAACCTCTTTAGACTCAACCCAGATAAAAGGTTTTCGACTATTCACCATCACTTCTCATAGTCCTCTGTTTTTACTTCAATTGTTGGATATTTTCCCTTCTTCTCTAATCGGTGCTACCAGCTGACACCCCCCTTTCGGATCTTCTAGGCACCTCTAGAATCCTTAGGGTTCACCTGGAGAACAGGTGATTTTGACTGGCCCCTGTATCTTCCTCTGAAATTCCCTCTGATGTTTCCTCCTGACTTATTGCATTCACAGGTAAAGTGACCAACCTGTCCATAATTATAACAGTCTTCTGAAAGTTGCTGGAAGTTTAGCTGAAATCTTCCTCCTCCTTCTAAGCCTGTAGGGGTTCACCGGTCCTCCAGATGATCTTGACTGGCCCCTGTATCTTCCTCTGAAATTCCCTCTGATGTTTCCTCCTGACTTATTGCAGTCCCGGACATAGTGACCACCCTGTCCACAATTATAACACACATCTTGAGATTGCTGGAAGTGTGGCTGAAACCTTCCTCTTCCTTCGAAGCCTTCTCGTCCTCTTCCTCTCCAATTCTGTGTCTGTCCAGAATTTGGCTGTGGATATGAAACAACTGGTACCGCCATTGGTGGCTGGTACAATTGCGGTTGGAACTGTTCTGGTTGAAGCTGTGGCAGTGATTGTTGATTTGGTGCACACTGATTCTGCATAACCAAAGCTTGTTTCTTCTCCTTCTTATTCTCCCCCAGTTGTAGTTGATTGAGTTTTCTGAGAGTTTCTTCGTCCTGTTCTTTCTGGTTGTGTTCCTTTTTCCTGTACAGATCCACTTGATGGGCTATATGATCGGTATAGACACCTTTTGTCATGCTTCCAAGTCCAACCACCTCTGCCAGTTTGCTCCTTACTGGTGAGGGCAGTCCCATTTGCAGTTTAGCTCTCAAAATTGACTGCTCAATTTGACTCACATCTGGATCATTTCCAGTAATATTTCTCCACACTTGATGAACTCTTGACACATAGGCTCTCTGATTTTCTTGTTGTCCTAGTGGGTCAATCAGAATATTATCAGGATGCACATTTTTTGGAAATGTATCTTTCAGTGCTCTCCACAGACGATTCCTACTTGCAGCCAACAATTCAGGATCGTTCACTGCAGTCCCTACATATCTATTGAGTCCAGCTCTCTGAAAGACTTCTTCCATATCTGGAATCCCAATGAGATTAGCCAAAAGTCTCTTAACGTCTCCTATGGCTGACTGTGTTCCCACCGTAATTTCTTCCAATTTCGAAATCCAAGGATAGGCCCCATCTTGAAGAATAGGCAGCTTCTCAAGTATATTTGACATATCGGTATTTTGCAACGGCTTATATTATAAGTTTTGACCTCGAATGATAACTGGCATCATTTTACTCGTGGCCCCTTTCCTTGGCCTCAATGCATATTTTCCCTCAACTTCTTTGGATTCTTTTTTCCGCAGTTTCTCCCTCTGTATCTTCAGCGTCTTGAGCTGTTCCTCTAGCTCTCTTACCTCTTCCAAAGTCCTCGCTTTATCCAGGTCTGATACGCATCGGTCTATATCTCCTTCTATTTCTTCTGTGCCAGTCCTTGTAGGATAAACTCCTTTTGAATACACAGCACCTTTAGTCTCCTCTGTATCGCTGTCTTCATCTTTGCTTTCATCAGAACTAGAATATCTTGTATCCTTCTTCTTCAAACCTTCCTCACCCCTTCTCTCCGTTCTGGCCCAACACAACTGTAAACAAACTCAAGTGATGCCCAGAAACTCCCAAATGCAGTTTTTAATTAATCAGTATTTGCCAAGCCTATGTGAAATTGTCATAACATCAAATATCTTGTAGGGGAAGATTTTGCAAACAGAACCAGCCTCAAAACCTTTTGACTCGATCCTTCCCTTGTCACGTGATGTCACGTCAGCACCTTTCTTTCTCCCTCTCTCTCCTCTCCTCTCGTCCTATCGTTCCTCTCATATGACAAAAGAACAGAGACACAGAAAAATATTTTAGTAGTTAATGCAATCACTGAGTTATATACATTCAATATTCCCCCACTCACATTCGCTCTAAGACTTAACTCAGGACTAAATAGCTCAATAATCTTTTTATTTATTTTAATCGTCATTTAATTTAATTTATTATAATCCGTCAACATATATCTAATTTATAAATTCACTACATATCAACAAATAGTTTCATTTTCAAACAACAGCCGCTTTAACAACTAGAAGATTCGTGTCCAAATCTCTCTTTGGCTGTGGCTATTTCTCTGTCTCCCCCTGCAGTCCAGCCCAACAGAAATATGACACTTTACCCACAATCCCCCTTTTTGTAGTTTTAGTAAACAACGTGTTGTAGTTTAGTACCGTAAACCAACGTGTCATAATCTCGTGCCATAAACTCCCACGTTTTGTAATGTAGTGTCGCAAAATTAAACGCGCAATACGATTCCCAGACAATAGAACGCTAGCCTTCCGCTACAGCTTCTCTATTTGACCCCTTATAATCAAACAATAACACTTAACAGAGCTCACACTTGCATAGAACTCTGAATTCTACACACACAGACATAATTTAAGAGGCTTTATTCCATCGCAATGGCCCCCTAAGGACACCCGTTAGCAAGTAGCACGCAACACAATTAGCATTAGCCGTTATGTACAATGTGGCATGAAACACAACTAGCATTAGCATTTAGCTAACCTGTGGCTTGCAACACGCAACAGGTACCCTGCATTGCCCTTTCTTTTGTCTTCTCTACCGTTTGTGATGCCGTGAGTTCAATGACCATCTACTGAGAGATTACCCCAAGCAGACACCCCGTCAGATGAAAGATGAGCAATAATCACAATCAGATAAATTCCATCAACCCGAGTTTTTTAGAACACACCAAATGCCCATCTAACGCGCAAGAGGATTTTCGGCCCATTCTGAATGGCCCCCCTGGGGTCTTACACGGTGCACTGCCCTAATGTATACATACATCTGCCTTTATTCACTACCAATCAATTGTTCTAGACTTCCTATTATTTGCGCCGTTTACCAATGCAACCAAATTTTAGAATAATTATTACAGACCCTTAGTCGACAGCAATAACACCGCATCAGCACAAACCTAAGTAATTTTCATGGTACATACTATCCAATTCCCCTCAATGAGCCAGCGAAACAACTAATTCCCAAATTGTGTGAGAAATCTCACCTTAGAGCCGGCTTGAGCGGCTCAGGAAGGGAACCAAGAACGATGCAGTCAGTATCCCAGACGAGCCCCCATTGTGTCGTGTCGCGTCGAATTCTGGTGATTATTGCTGTCAAAAAAAAGAGTCCGCTTAGGCTGCACTTTGATTAGAAGTTTTATTCATATCACAAGTTTACAGCATAAGTTTACAGACCCATCGTGTCTGGAGAAGCAGTGTCCCAAAATAATCTGAATGCTTCTAACACCCCCTGCCTCCAGCATATACTTATAAACAATGTAAAAATATGGGTGGCTCCCTCTGCTGTCCAATCACCTGTGTCCCCTGGGGCGTCACCCCACAAATGGCTATTTTTGAACTAAGATACCCATCCTCTCTTTGTTCCTCTAGAATAGTCATAATCTTCATACACGACACTGTCAATTTTCATGAAAACACAAATGTAAGGTTAGGGTTATTTCATGTTAGGGTTAGGCATTAGGGTTAGCGGTGTGGTTAAGGTTAGGGTTATTTCATGTTAGGGTTAGGCATTAGGGTTAGCAGTGTGGTTAAGGTTAGGGTTATTTCATGTTAGGGTTAGGCATTAGGGTTAGCAGTGTGGTTAAGGTTAGGGTTATTTCATGTTAGGGTTAGGCATTAGGGTTAGCAGTGTGGTTAAGGTTAGGGTTATTTCATGCTAGGGTTAGGCATTAGGGTTAGCAGTGTGGTTAAGGTTAGGGTTATTTCATGTTAGGGTTAGGCATTAGGGTTAGCAGTGTGGTTAAGGTTAGGGTTATTTCATGTTAGGGTTAGGCATTAGGGTTAGCAGTGTGGTTAAGGTTAGGGTTATTTCATGTTAGGGTTAGGCATTAGGGTTAGCAGTGTAAAGTAACTGAAAGTAATCAGATTACGTTACTGAGTGTCAGTAATCCAAAAGTTAGTTACTGATGAGAATTCTGGACTGTAGATTTAGAAATTAACCTACCCAGGCCTCCCAAGTGGTGTAGCTGTCTAAGGCACTGTGTCGCAGTGCTTGAGGCGTCACTAAAGACCCGTGTACGATCCCAGGCGGTGTCACAGCCTGCTGTGACTGTGAGACCCATGAGGCATCACTACAGACCCGGGTTCGATCCCAGGCGGTGTCACAGCCTGCCGTGACTGTGAGACCCATGAGGCGTCACTACAGACCCGGGTTCGATCCCAGGCGGTGTCACAGCCTGCCGTGACTGTGAGACCCATGAGGCGTCACTACAGACCCGGGTTCGATCCCAGGCGGTGTCACAGACTGCCGTGACTGTGAGACCCATGAGGCGTCACTACAGACCCGGGTTCGATCCCAGGCGGTGTCACAGCCTGCCGTGACTGTGAGACCCATGAGGCGTCATAACAGACCCGGGTTCGATCCCAGGCAGTGTCACAGACTACTGTGACTGTGAGACCCATGAGGCGGCGCAAAATAAAATGGGCCTCAAAATTGCCGTCAGGATCTCGTCACGGTATCTTTGGCATTTAAATTGCCATCGGTAAAATGCAATTGTGTCCGTAGCTTAAGCCTGCTCGTACCATAACCCCACCATGGGGCATTCTGTTGACATTAGCAAACCACTCACCCACACGACGCCATACACGTGCTCTGCAGTTGTGAGGCCGGTTGGACGTACGGCCAAATTCTCTAAAACAACGTTGGAGGCGGCTTATGGTAGAGAAATTAACATTCAATTCTCTGGCAACAACTCTGGTGGACATTCCTGCAGTCAGCACGCCAATTGCATGCTTCTTCAAAACTCTGGTCATCTGTGGCATTGCATTGTGTGATAAAACTGCATATTTTAAAGTGGCCTTTTATTGTGCCTAGCACAAGGTGCACCTGTGTAATGATCATGCTGTTTAATCAGCTTCTTGATATGCCACAGCTGTGAAGTGGATGGATTATTATGGCAAAGGAGGAGAAATGCTCACTAACAGGGGTGTGAACAACATTTGAGAGAAATAAGCTTTTTGTGAGTATGGAAAATGTCTGGAATCTTTTATTTCAGCTCATGAAAGATGGGACCAACACTTTACGTTGTTGCTTTTATATTTTTGTTCAGTATAGTTTATTTATATAGCACATTTCAGACATGAAA